>NC_053121.1:14839312-15139312 GCF_010015445.1 Perca fluviatilis | reverse complement strand
AGCAGGTGCAGCAATGATGGAGCGCTGTCTGCTTCACAAAGCTCTCAAAAGGAGATGCAGTTTGTTTACACCTGCTGAGGTCAAGGCTGAGTGTCAATATATCAATCAATAAATATCAGTTTCACTTTAGGGGAACTATGCAGTTTGTTTAGCTTACTTTACCTTAACTGAACAGCTTCGGAGTCATTGGAATGGTTACATGACTTTTTTCGAGTTGAATGGTGGTCGTCTCGCTACCCCCCCCCCTAGCGCCTGTGAGCAGAAAAACCACCCTTGCAACTTTCGGCCGGCGGCATGATATCAGGTCTCGCGATGTAACAAATTGCTTCATGGCACTGCACACATACGCCCATTCAGGAACCGGCTAACAAGGTAGCGATGGAGTTTTTTACACTATCGTCATGGCTGAGCCGGCAAAAAAGGAGCAGAAAACTAGGAAGGCATTGTCGGAGGAACAGAGAAAGAGGAAACGGCAGACTGACCGAGCGAGGAGTCAGACACAAGTAAACATCGGAGCTGCCAAATATATTCCGAAGCTGTAGGGGGGGCTCTATAGAGAAACCTGCCAGCAAAAAAAATGAGAAAACAGCGAAGAAATGGCCAAAACTGCATAGCGCACCCTTTAAAAGATAAGGCTGGTGGTACTCTATATTTCTCTCATTGTCAATGAAACCTATACTTCTCTGTGCCTCTATTGTTGTCCAAGTCCAAAAACGCTTAAAAACATGTCATTAAGCCACACTGTTGCATTTGGTGACATGTTCCTTTATTATAATTAACACAGGCCAATAAAGTCAGTTTTAATTTAACCTACATTTTTCGGTTGCTGTAAATACATACTCTCAGAGCACCAAATGTGTTTTAGTCCACAGCTGAAAATAGTCCCAGATAAATGCACAATTTCCTCCTGCTTGAGTAATGTTGGCTGAAAATCACAGTGCCCAGCTGTTTTAGGAAACTGTTTCTCCTTTTTGGGACATGAAATGTTATATTTGTTAGCCATTTTTAAAGATTTATGTCTTCAGTTAAAGCCACTGTGCTTTGGGCAGAGTGCCACAGACTGGACAGGTGAGAGAAATGCTGAGAGACAGACTAAGGCTTTGTTGGTTTTGGGCTCTAGCCCCAGTTTTGGCCTTTCTTTTATCAGTTGTTTTTGTCGGTGGATGGACTGACGTGCTGCTAGCATGACTAAAAACCCAAGGTTTTTTATCAACACTTACCATTGTTCTGAAGATATTTCCATAATCTTCTTCTAACCATCTAGATGAAAGAATATTCTGTCCCCTGCACAATCAAAAAAAAAATTGCAAATCTGTTACCTTCTCCAAACGCTCCACACTTCATTTCTACGATGTGAACCAGACTTTAAGAACTCTATCACTTACATTTGTGGCTATTGATGTTCCCTTCTATTATTTAATATTTTCATACAAAATAAAGCATTCATAATTTTATCGTGTTGTACAAAAAGAGCAAGGACATATTGTATGACAGGTTTCCTGGATTTGGAACTGCCCCTGCAACTAAAGAAATGGGTTAAAAAAAACCTTTTTTGTTGTGCAACAGTCTGTGAGAGTCTTTATAGATTCTAGGGTTAAAATAAGCGGTAACTGTTTTGTTGTTTTAAAGATTGATATCGGGTGATGATTCATTCAAAATGCATTCCAGGGGTTCATATTGTTGCACATCACATTGTAGTACTGTACCACAAAGATCATCAGGTATTTTTCAGAAAAAAGGATGCTGAGCTCTGTGACTCGAATGTAATGATGATGTACTAGGAATATGTATAGTTGCTTCTATTACTTTTTTTTTTCTTTCTTCATCGTCTCCATCTTCCTTTCTCTGTCTCCGCAGCCTGAGGAGTACGGGCAGGAGGCCATGGAGGGCCAGGGAGATGCAATGCTGCAGCCAGAAGGGGAGACATATGATGAGTCCCAGCAGGTAATCAGCCTACACGACACACATGTCATACATGTCTGGGCTCTACAAAATGTAGCTCACGTCTCCGTGTTCAAATCAAACTATTTGATTATTTAGTGAATAGCTTTTTGTATGTTTTGGGAAAAGCCTGTAAAAAAACCGGTAAAGTCGGGGACTGCAGTCACAGTTAAAGTAGATGGAGGTTCATCAGTGTTCACCAGCATTGTATAGCTACACATTTGAGCTGTATTGCATTTCAATAGCACTCCACACTTACCCTCCACTTCTGTCCCACTCAAACACTACAGCATACGCTGAGGTAATCCTTCTTTTCTCTGGGAATGAAAACAGAGCGCTTAACAAGCCAATTGCCACATAGCGAGTACAGTAAATATAGCACCGGCTACCTACACTGAGCGTTGGGTGTGTGCGTTTGTGGAGGAAGGATGCTAGTCTGACACAGATGGTTATTTTTGGAATTTGGCCGTCAGGGCGAGACAAAATGTGCAGAACCTATTGCTTTGTAACCAGTTTTTAAATAGCCAAGAGTGAATAAAAATATCCCACAATGCACATAATGTTAAAAAGATAATTTTACTAGTATATATGATTTAAATACTGCGTTAGATATGTTTTTAGCCAGAAAATTGTTACATTGTCAGAGAATTTTACAATATTCTGCTTCAGTTAAAAGATTTAATGAGAGATTTTGCATGATCTCTAATAATGTTTAATTTATTTAGTGCATTTAGTTGGATTTTCTTTCCATTTCCACTTGCAGCCTCAGTCAGTGGATTATTGCATCAGTTTAAAGGAATACAACTAAGAAATTCCCTAAGATGCAAATTAAAAGTGAATTTCTCAGAGGCAGTATCGCTTGTGTCATCCATGTCCTCCTGCATCTCTCTCTCCTCCGCATCGCTTTCCCCTCCCCCCACCCTTTGCTACACCAGCGATGTGCAAGCTCTGTCGGAATGGGTGTGGTGATGACGCTCTATGCCTCCGTGCATTGTGGGTAATGTCAGGGTCTTCTTGCATTGCTGTGAACATGGAGTCTGAGTGCTGCAGAGTGAACCAAGCCCTCTTAGGGAGGATTTGGAGATATAAATCCATCTCATCCAGTATCACTCTTGGTTTTGTGAACACATCAGATGACCTAAGCCTATTGCACATTCCTGGAGGCCGCGTTTTTTTTTCATTATTATCATGTGCGTGGAGGAGGCGTGTGCAGGGTTACAAGGATGCTGGGAATGTGATCACGACACGTCCTTGAAGCTGGTATAGGATTGTGCTGCCCTCTGCAGGCTGCAGAGAGGCACTGAAGCAGCAGAGGAGCTTACAGCGGTGATGGAGTGACATCATTACCTTCAGCACAGCGAGATCATGCGTTACAATAAGGCCTCTGTCATGTATATTCTTCTTAACCCGATAGAAGACGATTTTAATGCGATTAAGTCTAAATCAAAGTCTTTCTGTTGAATTTAACCTTGAGCTTCTCTGTGCTGCAGATTTGACCCGCCTGTCTCCTAAAACCGGTTCTTCTTTTCCCCAGGAGAGCCAGGACTACGAGCCAGAAGCATAAAAGCACCAGTCCAAGCCACCAACCAACCAGCAGCACAATAATATTTCTAACAATAAAAAGGACAAATGCTGAAACCATTACAATTATACCCTGTTGCAAAAAAACACAACAAAAAGACAAGCATTCCCACTGAAAAATGTTCTTCCTTCAAGACAAAACTTTTATTATTATATATTGTAAATGTCATGTTATTAATGTAATGTGTTGAGTGTAGGTATTTATTGAGATGTAGGAGTTGTCCTCTCTGTCTCATTTCCTTGACTCCCTCCCAATGAAATGAGACCAGAGCCAGGGCTAGTGACTTTGTGCTTGTGTGTATCTGTATTTAAAAGAAATGTGCAATAGATGTTCATCCTCTTCCAATGAGACATTGGGAGTGGGAAAAAATAAATATGTCCGGTTGCAAGCAGATATGAAAACAATAATATCCTCCTGAGTGTCGACAATGCCTGTTTGTGGATTCTTTCCTTTTTTTTCTGCATTTCTCTGGAAATTTCTTTGAACTTTTTTCAATTAAGAGTTTTTTTTTTACATTGTATCTTTATAGTTGCTCGTGAAATCATTCCAGTAAATCTGTTAGAAATTGACAGAGTATACATGTTTGTGTGTGTGTGTGCGTGTGTTTGTGTGTACTGAAGATTTTAACAAGTTAAAGTCAATATATTATGTCTTGAAATCATAATGGTTGTCATATCAATATGTGCTTTAAATTGCAGGACTTGTCAGTATAAAGGTTTATGTGTTAAGCCAGACATACATTCCTCTGTAAATAAAAAGTAAAAAAAAAAGAAAGCATTTGTTAGTGTTGTTTGATAATTTTATACTCGCTTTTGGCATTGATCACTTATTAGATTTTAAACCTCTTGTAACCAATTCTGTTTTTTGTTTTTTTTTCTGCCAGTTGATCTAATTGAGGCTCTATTATGCATCGTCCTCACATGTTTTCCTTTTTGCTCACTCTTGTCTGGGGGTGTGATTACAGGATGTGTAAAATCTGCTGAGCGGGCTCTGGCAATTGGCAGGACGCTGCCATAGTTGGGATGCCAGTCTGATCGGGCCCCTTTTGGGTGGGTTTTGTCTGGGTTAATCCGGCTGGAACGTGCAGGCTCGCTGGTGTTGGGCTCAAACGGAGAGTATTAAACAGCCTCTCCCGCTGCTGCCGGCTCAGACGGATGTGTGGACGCTGCAGGGACAGAGACAGGAGCCATGGCCTCGTTCAAGAAATCCTTTGAGAGCCTGAAAGGCACGAGCCACTCGGCCGCGAAGGGAGTCACAGACACTGCAGGTACAAAACTACTGCTGTAAGACACCGCAGGCAGGGCCGGTGTAAGGTCTGGTAGACAGAAAAGGCTTTTTCTTTTCACAATGGTTTGTCTTTCTTGGTTGAAATCTTTTTTTTCTGTTTAAAATGATCTTTTATATGTAAATGACTTTGAGATCGTAGAAGAGTAAATCATTTACTATGAAATGAATTCTTAAAAAGCAAGGATATTTTTCTAACCAATATTTTTTTCAGTCACTGTAAGTCCCTGTCTGTGTGTTTTCCAGTGCAGGCAGCTCAGGAAGCTGTGCAGCAGGTGGCAGACTCCTCCAAAGAAACAGCCAACACAGGTAAAGTGCACACTCCTCTGTCTTTGGAGCATTATAATCATACAGATATATTACTCTGAGCAAACAAGTGGGCAGGGGATGAAAAAACTTTGCTCCCAAATGAAATGTTCATTAGTCGATGTAAGATAAGCTCCTAAAATGACCTCATATTTCACTTAACCTAACACTGTGTGTTAAGACAGGACTACAAATTCACTCACCACCTTAGCATGGTTGAATTTGGTTTCATATACTGAATCCTCAAATTGTTACAATAAATTAAATCTGTTGGATATGAGCTTTTCATATGCACAGGTATATGCTTACACTTAGTACGTTTGCATGTGAGTTGATAACAAAGGTTTAACCCTGCACAACTTTCTTCAGTTTAATAGTTAAGATGACATCCTAAATATTTCTCCTCTGCTTCACTCTGACTCTGAAGCTGCTCAAGAGGCTGGCAGACAGACTCAGGCAGCCATAGGGAAAGCTGCGGACAAGGCCACGGACACCATCAAGGAGTTTGGACAGAAATTGGAGACCAAATGATCCCTAAAAAATGAACAATTCTAGCTAAAGCACTGGAGCCAACTTGTCTCATCATCCATATTAGACAAGTAATAATGTTGGGATGGAAGTATGATGGCATCAGAAAACCTAAAAAAAGATATATAGGGTATATATAGCCTATATATATCTATTATATATATATAGATATATAGGAATATATATATATAGATATATCTATATATATATATATCTATATATATATATATATATATATATATATATATATATATCTCCTATATATATATATATCTCTCTCTATATATATATATATATATATATATATATATATATATATATATATATATATATATATATATATATATATATATATATATATACACAGCTAACATTCCAAAGGAAGTCTTTATAAATTGTCTTTTTATTTCTTATTCTCCTCTCACCTTTTTCCATTTGTGTTTCTTGCTTTAATATAGATTTCATTATATGTGACTATTTTGGGAAATAAAAATTGATACCAACTTGTTTGTCAGGTTTTTAAATAATTTGATATCCTGCTAGAGATAACACTGTCAGTAGCTGTGTGTGCTGCATCCTGTTGGTGCTCACTAACGAATCATCACGGTCATTATTAGCCAACACATTGCTGAGAAGATGGCATTTGGCAAGCTGATGGGTCCTGATGAGAATACGATCAAGGCTGTCTACCTTGGCCCTCAGCAGCATACCTCCCTGCTTCACACTAAGTGGTTGCTAGGCAACAGCACTCTGTGGCGGCCGGGGATTGGTGGAGGCCTTTGAATTAATGGTGAGAGTACCACTGTCAGTACATATTGTCCTGGCCAAGCTGCAGCACACCGTTACAGCAGAACTAAGAAGATTCTTAAAAATGAAAATTTAAACACCCTCGGTCCCACACCGAGGCTCAGGAGAAATATATGTTGCAAACTGGAGAGATTTGGAGGGAGGAACGGGAATGAAAGATGTGGGGGTTTTACAAGTGTGTGCTTGTGTGGGAGGCGTAGCTCTTCTTCCTCCAGGCTCCTTAAGCTGATATCCCCCGCTGTCTTTCATGCGCTTTCACTGTTGCAGCAGAACGCTCACATCTACTTATATTTCACAAATCTTCTGCATATAACACCTGAGTTTGAATTGCCTTTCTGGTCCAATCATAAGCATGCGATGAGCTGCCTTGACAAAACACAATTTGGTTAAGAGGAAGTGCCTTTTTCGTCTTACCTAAAAGTAGCGATCCATTATAAAGAAGAGAAATCCCTCTTCTGCAGACTTCACCCTCCCTCCAGAAGCCCTCACACTGATCATCTGTAGTAACATAAAAGCTTTTATCTCCAAATCTTGCCTCCTCTAAAAAAACAAATAAAAAAAAGTCCACCCAAGCCACTTCACTAATTTAAAGGTGTATTTGTCTGCACACAGTTTGCCATTGTTGTTGCTATGAGAAGCTGGAGTTAATTACTGTGATTTACTGATGATTGGAGAGCTGAACAGAGATTTTGCCATTAAATTACCACTCACTGCCAGAACCCGACCGTGGTTTCCAGGGAAACTGGAAATTGTGAAGCTTTTCTATAGACACAGCCACAGCTAAGAGAGCGAGGATTGCCTAACATAGATTATTCTAGGGACAAACCTGCAGCCACTGCAATCCCTATCAATCAACAGTGGAACTGTACGGACAGATGTGGGTCTCTGTCAACAGTGAGATTTTGCGATGTTTGTCCCATATGTGAGAGAGAGAGAGTTGTGAAGAGACTTCAGTCTGACTTGGACTGCTGAGGTATGTATACCTTACTCGTGATTCCATGCAATTTGTTTTATCCTGTCTGTTTTCATACAATAGTTACAATTTTAAGTGCTCTGGGTTGTGCGTGACTGTTTCCTATGTGATTATGGATTCAAACAGAACTTGAATATTAACTACGGGGATACATTTTTAGGTCGAAAGGTGGAATTTGATATATAATCCAACAGTCACATGTTCCAAAAAAAAAAAAATCTAACATTTGTTTGATAATATTAAATATCCCTGATTTCAGTGTCCCATGATACAAAATCGGCATGTTGATAGTTTCTATCAAATAGTAGAAATGATGTAACTTGGTTTCATGCCAGTGTTTGCATACTTGATATCGATATCGCATGACAGAGTCTTTTTTTATCAACAAAAGACGAAGACTTCATTTTATCCTCGTGCTGGGGCTTGTTGTTATAGTTACTGATTACGTTCGTACAATTTGCACTAAGCAGTCAGCGCTGTGTTGTGCCCTGCAGGTGCTTCCACCACTTTAAATGCAGAGACAAAATGGGAAGTCTGAAGGACAAGATGAGAGGTCTCAGAGAGGACCGCAAGTCCTGTGAGAAGACGGACGATGGAGAGCGTCCGGGCGGCTCCGACGGCAGCGCTGCGCCTGAGGGACCTGAGACAAACACGAGTCAAGAGTCAGCAACTCGTCAGCCACAACTTCACATGAACCCCGGCTACGTTGAAGAGAGAGACCAGAGTGAAAAATCCAAAGATCGAGAGCTTTCAGGAGAGGGTTGCGTTAAAGAGTCTACGCAGACTGACACCGTCCCTCTTACACAACACACTGAAGACGATGAAACAGCAGCAGCAGCAGCAGCAGCAGCAGCAGCTACACATAACGACACGGCGGGCTCGAATAAGTCCCCGGGTGACGGAGTTGGAGTTGGTGAAATTCAGGAAGAGACGTCTAGGGATAAAAACGTGGCTCATGAAATAGAAAAAAAGACAGCCATTGAAAATATATTGGTGCCTGTGCCAGCAAGTCCGGGCCCCTCAGATCCACGATCCCCAGCTCCTTGTGGCCAGCGCCACATGCCCACACAGGTCAGCCTGGAGGTGGTCCAGTGTCGCTCTGCGGCCACCAGCCCCATGACGCCTCCCGAGGGCGGCCACTCCTTCTTCTTCCCGAGCTCTTTTGGGAAGCCAGGAGCCGTGGGTGCCGTCACTAAAGACGCTGAGCTGCAGGTGGGTCACCAGGTGGAGTTCTGCTCCGTGGCCACGTCCCCCATGACCCCTAAGACGCCCTCGACCACAGCTTTCCCAGAGCTCAGCGACAGAGAGGCGGCGCAGAAGCAGAAGGGGGAGAATGTGAAAAAGAGTGACGCGCAGAGGGAGAGTGACAAACAAGAGAGTTTCCCCGTGACAAAAAGTCTACAAGAGGCCGAGCCCGAGATAACTGGAGCTCTGGGAAGTATCACGTCAAAGGAGCCGAGTGAGGGCTTCAGCTCAAATGCGTCTCCAGAGATCTCCGCCAGCTGCGCTGCTGCCGGGTTAGTAGTTTCACCTGTAACCCTGCGGGATGGCAATCAGCCGTGTAAACAGCAGAGGATGGGGAGTATGGACCAAGACATCACCATTCTGGTGACCCACTATGGCAACAATGAGGAGGAAGAGGGAGAGAAGTCGGAATCATCTTGTTTTACCATTGAGCCAGAGATGGTCAAAATAGACGAATATGAGGAACTAAGAGAGAACAGCGGTGATGTAAAGAGGGAGGACGGAATGGAAATGATCTCCGCAGGAACGGTTGCCCCTGATGTACAAGACGCCTCAAACTCCAACTGTGAAGAATCCTCTGTGTCCGCTTGTGACGAACCAAAGACAAACGTGAACGCTGAAAGTTCAGAGGCGGGAGAAACCAAAGGTGCGTGCGGAGAGTTGAGAGACGCGACAAAGCCTCCCGTCCCTGAATCTCCAGCCCCCTTCGGCTGCCACAACATCCGCACTCAGGTGAGCCTGGAGGTGGTGCAGTGTCAGTCTGCGGCCACCAGCCCTATGACCCCTCCCGAGGGCGACCAAGCCTTCTACTTCCCCAGCTCTCTGGGGATGGGTGGAGGTGGAGGTGGAGGGGTCGGCACGGAGACCAAAGACGCCGAGCTGCAGGTGGGTCAGCAGGTGGAGTTTCGCTCTGTCGCTACAGCGCCCATGACCCCGAGGACGCCCACCGTCACGTTTTTTCCTGAGATCAGGAAGGACGCAAGCACAGAGGAGAAGATAGTGGAGGAGGAAGAGGAGGACACACAGGCGCAGGTGGCGGAGGACAAAGAGGAGGAGAAAGTAAGCGGAGAGAAAAAAGAAGAAGACACAAAGGAGGCACCGGATTGCGAGGAGCCGGTGCAGGAAGTGAGCTGGGATGAAAAGGGGATGACGTGGGAGGTGTACGGGGCGGTGGTGGAAGTGGCAGTGTTGGGCTCGGCCATCCAGAAACACCTGGAGAAACAGGTGAAGAAGCAGAAGCCCTCCATGCCTCCCCCTCCTCCGCTCAACCCCTCCGCCATGCCCCTCACTCCCGAGTGCATCCAGGGCGGGGGTTCTGGTTTTGGTTCGGGTAAGGGCCGGGCGGGGGAAAGGGGAGGGCGGGATGGGGAGGTGAGCCGACGCAGAAGAAACCCCTTCCGTCAGCTGATGGAGAACATGCAGCAGCCTCACTGCTGCTCCAGAGCTCACACCGCGGAGTGACACGAGAATCCCGTCGAGGAAACAACAGCTGGTTGGAGGAACACCTGATCACATGACACACGTGTCTGCGATAGAGTGATTTACTTCAACGAGACTTCAAAATGGTGAGAAGGAAATCACCTCACACCAGACAGACAAAAAAAGAAGCACAAAAGCATTTAATATCCAACTTTTATAAAAGAGCATTAAGAATCAACCAGCTCGTAGAAGATGGGGTATCGTTTTTTTCTCCTTTTCTTGGAGTTCCATGTTCAGAAAAACGATCAGTGCCATCGTTAGCTCTTCTCCTTTAATATTTTTCACCAAGACCATTCAATTGTCCACTGAGTCATTTTAGCTGTTGATGTTTTTCTGTTTTTTTTTTTTTAATGCACCTCAGACAATATGAAGCCATGGCAATCCTTCTGCTGGTTGCTTACAAGCTTAACACAGCTTTAACTGTGGGAGAGGAGTGACAGCTTTTGATTGTGATTTATAATGTGATTTTGTTTCAAATGTATATTAAGTTAAAATTGATCCCTGGCGTGTGTGTGTGTGTGCGTGCGTGCGTGCGTGCGTGTGTGCGTGTGTGTCTCCCTACCATTAGTGCAGGCTTTTGTATTGTATTCTGCTTTTAGATTTGGCACAATGCTTTGACTTGTTTGTATTGTGAAAGTATAAAAAATGTACAAATGGCGAGCACAATCAACACCTGATATGATGAGGATATTTTTAGTCATTACTACTTAATGTATTTTAATGCCTTGATTAGTGATTCCGTTGTAAAAGATGTGATGAAACCTATTTTAACTGTGTTTTAATTCAAAGGTTGTTACAGTGCCAGTGGTGTTGGTGTTCATACGTTGAGTTCATAAAAGCGGGTTTAAATCCACATTTGGAGAAATTGATTTTTATTCACGTTGCACTTGTGATACATTCATTTATATGTCAGTAAACAGTGAAATACTATTTTTAATCCACTGCTTGTAGGAAGTCACACTGCATGAGTTTTTTTTTTAAATAAGTATCTCAAACTCAAAGCAATCAATGACAAATTAAACAGGCAAAAGGTTAACCCTTTTGGCTGACATGCGTTCATAAATAAGTAATTCATTCATACTTTGATATTATGCAATATTTTCTTCTTTTTGAATTTGTTATTTCTAATAGAAGCAGCTGCAACACAAATTAACATTGTATGTTGACATAATGTATAATACAGTTTGTTTCAAAGCAAACCAAACAGTTTTTAAACCGCCGCTTAATATACAGTATTAACTAAAATAAAGTGATCAACATGTGCAACAAACACTTGTTTTTCCTGTGCTTCTGTCCAATTTTCCTTTGTCTAGATAAGGTTAATGTGAAGACAATTTTAAAGGTCCCATGACATGCTGCTTATTGGATGCTTTTATATAGGCCTCAGTGGTCCCCTAATGCTAATAGCCTTGGTGCAGAATTACAGCCACTAGAGCCAGTCCCACAATGAGCTTTCCTTAGGATGTGCCATTTCTGTGTCTGTAGCTTTAAATGCTATTGAGGAGGAGAGAGGGGGGGACAAGGTGGAGGGTGGGGGTGTGGCCTTGACCAACTGCCATGCTTTGCTTGTTTGCAAGCCATGATGTCTCTCTCTAATGGGCGAGCCAAATTCTCTGGGGGGGCAAAGCAGAGAAAGGGGAGGTAACCTTGCTCCTTATGACCTCATAAGGAGGAGATTCCAGATCGGCCCATCTGAGCTTTCATTTTCTCAAAGGCAGAGCAGGATACCCAGGGCTCGGTTTACACCTATCACCATTTCTAGCCACCAGGGGACCATAGGCAGGCTGGGGGAACACATATTACTATTAAAAGAAAACCTCATAAAGTGACATTTTCATGCCATGGGACCTTTAAAAGGAAGAGGTCATTTGGGGAAATCCACTTATTTGCGAGAGAGTTAATTTATTTATTTATAGCACTCTCATGTCTTTGCACTAAATGTGAATCCACAGCCAGCAGGCAATTAGCTTACTTCAGCATATAAAGACTGGAAACAGCTCGCTGAGCTTTTGGGGTGCTTTTAAACTTTGAACAGAGCAAAGCTGTTTTTCCCGTTTCCTATCTTAATGCTAAGCTAAGGTAACCGTCTCCTGGCTGCAGCTTTATATGACAGTAATCTTCTCATCTGAATCTCTGCAAGAGAGCAAAATAAGCATATTTCCCAAAATGTCAAACTATTCCTGTAACTGTTGGAAAAACAAAACAGTCGATTCAATAACCAAACCAAATTCTATGAGATCAAGACTTCATATTGTTAACGTTTGCCATTTGGGTTTTGAATTGAATGTTTAGACAAAGAAAGGTCATCCCTTTAGATGCCATGGATCTTGTGCATAAGGCATAATACATTATTATTGATCAGAACAGAAGGCTACTTGAAGACACAAGGACTACATCCAACACCATCAATGTGTTTGACTGGAAATTTTGGTCAGCCTGATTAGAAAGAAGCGACATAACGTCCATCTGAGACCTCTGGTAAGTGTCTCTCCCTTCATTATTTCCATCACAGGTCTGTAGTGTTGAATGCAGGGTTATTAAAACCCACGGGAGCATTGTCAGAGCCTTTCTTCTGTCCTCGCTGGGCCAGTGCTGCACCCAAAGGCTCAATGTACGCCGGTAGCTGGCTGTCATACTCCTCGTCCTCCTCCTGGATCATCTGCTAAGGAGGAGCAGACACGTTTTGTATAGTATTCTATATAATTACACAAGAAGATGGACTCTACATTGTATACTCACCATTGATCTATCATTTTCAGGCATGGTCATGTATTGACTGTCGTCCAACGAGTCAAGGCTGTTGTGATAAAAGAAAAACAGAGTGATCAAAGCAATCTCCTTATGCACAAATAAGAGAGACACTACAGGCATAACATCATATTAAATTTTGAGGTTTTGCGCTATTCATTTATTCAGTTTAACATGTCTTCTTTCAGAGTAGTGGGGGAAAAAAACATCCAAAATACCTAATTTGCCTGTAGATTGTCCTAAATTCACCAAAAGTTTCGATAATGCCTCATTTGAATATTTAAACACACAACTTTTCAGAAAATGTCTAATACAAAAAAGAATTGTCTTAATGTAAGTAATCAACTGGATAATGTTCATGGTGATATCTGTTAGTTTAAAATGTTTCGCCCCATACACCTGTAGTATCTTGCATAGTGTATGAATTTTACAAAACATATCTTTAAAGGCCGTTATCTCAAAATGTTTTTTTCCCATACTCTAAGCCAGAAATCTCCACTTCAGTAGTACTTTTCAAACTTTGCAGTTTCATTCCTATCTACTGTATATTTTGTAGGTGTTAACGGGGGGCTTGTTTACATATAATTTATAGCCTGATTTATGTAACATTTTCTACCTAAAACGTGGCAAAATGATGCCTCATATTTGCATATTTAAACATACAATTTCCAAAAACTTGTAACAAGAAAAAATTATTGTCTTAATGTAAGTAATCAACTGGGGAAGTTTCATGGTGAAATTAACTATTAGTTAAAATATTTTCCCTATTCATCTGTAGAGTCTCCCCTTAATCATTTCAGAAATATGGCTTTTTTTTCTTAAATCACTGTTCAGGTTTTTGATTGAAATAAAGGTCACATGCCAACGTTGGAAAGAAGGAAGCCAGCTCTCCATCACAACGTGCGCTCGAGAGCCCACTGTGACAAAATGTCCACCTGGAAACATTCCCAGTTTATCAACCAGCACTGCTGCAGAATGGAGAGCGAGGTCATGCGTCACTGTGAGCCACCACCTTGTGGCCCGAGCAAATCGCTGCTATCTACGATGGTGGAGATAGTCACGGAGAGGCTTTCTTTACCTGACTTTGTCCACATCTGAGCTCTCCTCGTCCATGTCCAGCACCATGGTTGTGTCGATGTTGAGGTTGAGAACAGGATTAGCCCTGTTTGAGAATAATGACATACATAGGATGACGAACACGTGTGTTATTTTCATGCCATTTATCTTGTTAATGCTTGTTTCCTCACCCCTCCATGGTGTACTTGTTGGTTCCAGGCACCACAGGGCCACTTTTCTGGTTGTTGGACGTCACCATGGATGCAGAGTTCATGGCTTTAGCTGCCTTCAGCTTCCTCCTGTAGCTGTAGTGTGAAGTGAGTTGATTAGCACAAACAGACACAGTAGCCTGCCTTGCATGGATGTTTTTAGATCAATGGTAGGCTACTTAAAGGAATACGCCACCGTTTGTTGAAATAGGGCTTATCACGGTCTCCCCTAGCTGTAGATAGGTGGGCCAATGCATTTTTTGTCTCAGTGCAAGTAATTAGGTTGTTTTTTTTGTCTTTTGTTGGGTCACTTTTACTCACAACATGCTAACCGGCAACATAGGATTCCATTCACTATGCTAAGCTAACTAGCCGTGGCGCTGCCGGTGTTGCACCATACTAAAAAAAATGCGTTGGCCCACCCATCTAAAGGTAGGGGAGACCGTGATAAGCCTTATTTCAACAAACGGTGGTGTATTCTTTTTTTCTTGGACAAACAGAACGGTGGTGAATAGTTAATTGTCCGGTCTTATCATGTCCCTAACTTTATTCCAAAATCCTCTTTTTCTTACTTTCTGCGAGTGCACATCAGTGAAGTGGTGAGGATAGCCAGCACGACGACGAGGCCTGCCACCATCCCCAGCAGGATGTACCTCAATGGGTCAGTTTCGGGTTCGATCACAGGAGCTTTCCCCTGAAACACAAGTAAGATATATATATATCAGTATATTATTGTGTCTGTGGACGTATGAGGTTCCATTTACACATTCATTGTCGGACACAATCCATTATAAATTACATTAAATTGTAAGTCAAATTAAAAACACTATAATGAAACAAACTGACAGTTCAGCGACATCTTGCTATTCTGCACTACACTCTTCTGTCATTAAATTCTGAAAATAAAGTAAATTATAGTAATGATTCATACAACTGTAATAATTATTTTGGGATTCCAACCTGAAACCCGTTAACCCGGCTGCACCTATGTTCCAGATTAACAGTCGGTTCAGTAACAAATATTAGACGCAAAATACAATGATTACAGTATACTGTACTGTCATAATAAAACTAATCTTTATTTTAGGTTTCTTCTCAGATACAATTAATTTATAACTACACAGCAATACGTTTTAAGAAATTGTTATTAACCTACGCTTCCAATGAAGCTCAATATTTTGTAGTTTAGCTTAATACTGTATTTTACACATTTGCAACAACAACAAAAAAACAATTTCCTCATTAGTGTCCTGCAGCAAATTTTTCTAATAGGAAAATCTTTCTCTAATTCATCTGGATCAGGGATTTTGACATTTGGAATTTTTGTCTTCTCTGTGTTGTAAATCAGAGGCGAGGCTGGCAAACAGAACACAGACAGTAGTGCTGATATGTTTCTTGCTATGATTTCTTTTTCAGGGACTCACTCACTGTCCCATATAAAATAAAGTATCTCCTAGAACAGTGTAAAGTTATGCATCAACAGGAGTGGAAGAAAAAAAAAAAGGAAACTTACGCCAAAAACGTACAAGGGTCATGTAATGCTGCTTTTGTTAAAGAAAGTATAACATGACAGAAAAGAGACTCTTTCAGAAAATAAAACTTCAACTCTAAAACTGCTCATACTCACAATATCCGCAAGGCCGAGCTCTATAAGTACAAGAGAGTGTTGAGGGTCAGAAATCATCCTTTCCACTTCATTAGAGGTAAGAGCTGTCCCGTTGGAGTAGACAAAATATGCTACTATGATCGTTTTTCCCGAAGCCCTGAAAAAAGAATACAACTTAACTTACAGACCTAAAATAATGAACCTAAATTAATGATTTCAGCTGTTTTACATTTAAAATCAATCACTTTTTTGTCACTGCAATTATCATCTACAATTATCAGCAAAACACTCTCTCCTCATCAATATGGTTGTTTACAGAAACACTGGCACCACCTAGTGGACAACATTATGTGTACGCAAGTATGTAAACATATTTCGGAGTTCCTGTCGACACCAGGCAATGATTTATGATGTGTATCTGTATTCACACAACGCATCATTTATTTTTTATGTATGGGGATTAAAATTTAGAGGTGATGAGAAAAGGGTACTTGCCTGGATGCTTCAGGAGTGTCAGACCTGATTGCAGCAATTTCAACAGCAGCCTTGGTGGCAGTCATAAGTGCCCTGGATATGTAGGGATCAGAGAAAATATCAAGTCCCCGATAGAAACATGATAGATATAAGTGTTAACTAAAAAAAACGTTAAGAAGTCTTCGATCAAATGATCAGATTCAAATATATATATATATTTTTTTATAAAACACAGTATAGCATGAGAAATGTACCTGATGATTTCATTGAGGTTTTCTTCAACGAAGGCTTGGGATCTTGTAAATTCAAGTTCTACTTTATATGAGTCATCAACTGCGAAAATCTGCCAAATTAAAAGAAGAGAAGCGTTAACACTGGCTGCCGTCTTACTCTCTGCCTGGTGTTTTCATGAATGAAAATCCAGCTGGAAGATTTGAGTCGCCCACCTCCAGTACGGTGCTGGTGGAGAGGTCGCCGGTGTCCTTTGCGGTTACTGTCACCAGATACTTCCCTTTCAGTGATGTATCAAGCGTCTCCGAAGTTCTGTGGAAAGTTTGGGAAGTCATTAATGTGCAGCCATGGACAGATTATGAGACAACAGGCCCCTTGGCACAGACATATTGTGCTGTTGTGGTAATTTTGTCTCTTTTTGTCATTTTTCCATCTCTTTGTAGTCGTCTTTCTAGTCATTTTGTGTTTCTTTGTATTTTTCATCTGTGGTTGGCTTGTGTGTGTCTTTGTGGCAATTTTGTTTCTTTTTGTAGTCGTTTTTTGCGTCTGTGTTAGCGCGTATATATATGTCTCTTTTGGTTGTTTTGGTTCTCTGTTGTCATTTTGTGTCTCTTTTTGTTCAATTTGCATGTCTTTGTAGTTGTTTTGTGTCTCTTTGTGGTCATTGTATGAGTCCTTGTATATTTTTTTAGTTTCTGTTTGTGGTCATTTTGCGTCTCTTTGTAGTTGTTTTAAGTCTTCAGTTATTTCAAGCCTCTTTGCACTTGTTTTGAGTCTCTTTGTATTTGTTCTGAGTGTCTTTATAGTCATTTTGCATCTCTTTGTAGTTGTTTTAAGTCTAAAGTTATTTTGAGCCTCTTTGCAGTTGTTTTGAGTGTCTTCGTAGTCATTCTGCGTCTCTTTGTAGCCGTTTTGAGTTTCTTTGTCGTTGTTTTAAGTCTCTTTCTAGCCGTTTTGAGTCTGTTGCGGTTGTTTTGTGTCTCTTTCTAGTCATTTTGCATCTCTTTGTAGTTATTTCTGAGCTGTTTAAATTTACTTTCCAACAAGAAATATTTAAAGAAAGGCTCTGGTCCAGGTTCTGTTCAAAAATCAAAAATGAGTTCAGCAGTAAAAAACCCAAACACATATGTAGAGCAGAATGAGCTATGGCAGTATGATGCTGAAGAATGATTTTGTACTCACTGAATAATTCCAACATAAATGTCCTTTTGCTGTGTGGTGACGGCATCGAACAGAATCTTCATGTCAGTTATTTGATTGTTGTTGTCTTTAAATTGGACTGCTGTTACTTTAAAATCAATCTGCCTATTTAGTCCAGAGTCACGGTCTGTGGCCTGAGAGCAGCGAGAGAGACACAAGCAAAAATGTCAAAACATCATGTCACATATCTTATTTCCAAGATGAAATCATGTCAGTTATTTGCTTTTCATTCATACTCACAGTGACTGCTGCTACCGATGTTCCCTTACTTGCACTTTCTGACACCACAACTAAATCCAAAAAAGGAAACAATTTTAAACTTTATAATGTTGACAACCAGACAAAAATGATTTAACAAATTGCTCAAAAGTTAATTTTTTTAATTTAAATGACTTGTGTGTGTTTTTAGTTGAGTATGACAGCATGGAATTTAGTTCAAGGGGTCACATGGCAAAAAAACCCACAGATTTAGATCAAATTTGCTTCCACACTCACCAAATACAGAATCTGAGAAAATGAATTCGGGAGCGTTGTCGTTGATGTCTGCAATGTTGATCACCATTTGTCCTGGAATAATTAAAAGACAAATTAAGTAAAGTGACGTGATATCTGGGTTTGTAAGTCTGTATTTGACCTATGTCTTCATGCATTTACTGCTTTTACTTGATGCTTTTATGCTTTTGTTATCTATACAACAACCCAGTGCTGACCTGTTGTGACACTGTTGTTCTCTCCTTTCTCTGTGTACTCGTCCACCACCTGAGCTTCTATCAGCACCTGGTCACATCGTTCGTAGTCTATTGTTTGCTCCGGGTTGACTCTGACATCCCCCGTTGGATCCAGGATGAACCAGCTGCAGGGTGTCAGAGAGCCATTGCATCTGCATTTGATGGACTCCAGCTCGTATACTAGCGAGTGGTTTCCATCTTTGTCCTGTGCTGTAAAGTGCCCAACAGCCTCGCTGATGGTGGTGTTCTCCTTTACTGTCACAGGCGCTGTTGGCTTGAACTCGGGCCTCTCATCATTCACGTCCAACACGTCCACCTCCACCCACACTACAGCCATCTTCTGCTCCAGATCTGTTGCCTCTACCTTTAGGCAGAACTGCTTGCGAGCGCTCTCGTAGTCCAGCTCAATGTCGGGGTCCACGGTGATGTTCCCCTTGTAACCCCGCTCCTCTGCAAAGGTGCGAATGATGAAGCTGCCAAAGCTTCCTTCAATGATTCTGAAAGAAATGCGGTTAAATTCTGCCGTTTGGTCCAAATCCTCAGCCTGAACAGAACCCACAAAGGCACCTGAATGGATTGAATGATATAATTAAACTTCATCCACATAGGTATGAACACTTGAAAGTGCTTTGACAAGTTAAATACTGACCTAATTCTCCTTCTTTGACAGAGAAGTTGTATGCGGAGGCTTCGAACTGTGGTGTGTTGTCATTGACATCCTGGGATGCATCAAAAGAAAACATTGACCGTTATCATCCTCACAGGAGTGGCAGCTTCAGTCGCAACACAGCTACGATATTTGGCTACAAACGGCCGAAGACTTACCTCTACAATGATGATAACTGTAACCATTGTGGACAACGGGGGAGAACCCTTGTCAGTAGCTGTTACGTTGAGCTCGATCCTCCCTTTCAGCTTCGGGTCCAGGGCCTCACGATCGAGCTCACCCTTGTTTCTTAACACACCATTGTTAGGGTCGATGGTGAAGTTATCACTGTACCTGCTCGGTTCAATTCCAAACACGATTTTACTGTTTTCCGTATCAGAGTCATCTGCATCAGTTGCCTGTCCAAATAAGAAATATTAGAAGAAATGGTTAAGAAACTACATTTCTTTCTTAATATTGCAAGTTCACTGCATTGCCAAAAATATGTGAACACCCGAATAAGATATGTTGACACCCATATGTGATTATTTAACATCTCAGTCCAAAACTATGGTCATTGTTATGCTGCTATAACAGCTTCCTCACTTCTGGAAAGGCTTTCGAAGATTTTGGAATCTGGTAAGGATTTGCTCCCAATTAGCCACAGGGGCATTAGAGAGGTCAAGCACTGATGGGGGGTGATAAGGCCTGGCTCGCTGGTTTAGTTTATCCTAAAGGTGTAAGACAGGGTTGAGACTCTATGCAGGCCGGTTAAGTTCTTCCACACCAAACTAGGAGTGTGGAGTTGGAAATAAGTGAGCTTCTGTAGCACACTCCTCATCTCTGTTTGAGGCTACAGGCTCAAGGCTAGCAGCCACTACTAACATAACACAACCTAATCTTCAACCAAACTACTGGCGGTCAAGTTGCATTGTGGGTAATGTAGGTAGGCCCCAGGTTTTGACAAGGAAGAAAGCTTGCAATTAAAAAAGTGTATATCTCTAATAAAAACTGTCCCCCATGTTATAGTGTAAAGTGCTTTCTTAAAAAGGTTTCTTAATTAAAAATACTGTGAAAAAAATCTGAAGTCTCAAAGAAAACAAAAATGTGTCCACATCCTCCATCCGTAAAAGTATGGAAATTAGTCAACAGTTTTGGCTTTCAAATAGCTTTTTGCAACTTTCAGTATTTTTACCTCCCAAAGTAAAGACACAACCGAGTGTTTTTTTAAATTTGCAATTAACAAAATATGTGGACTTAGGTTTATAGGTCTTAGGTCTATCTGTAAAGTGTCTTGAGATAACTCTTGTTATGATGTGATACTATAAAGTTGAATAAAATTGAATTGATACTAGAATTAAAGAAATCAGAAATCTTGTTAAAAATAGCAGCAACACCTACAAAGATGGAAATATACTGTTCTCTTATTGTTCTCCCAGTTACCTCTATCTTAAGTTCAAGCTCTCCACCCTCTTTAACAAACTCCTGGTAATAGTCTCTGTTGATGACTGGGGCGTGGTCGTTGATGTCAGTCACAGTGATCTCCAGTACTGTGGTGCCTGGCTTGTCGTCTGTGTCTCTGGCCTGCAGCGTAGCCGAATACAGAGACCTGACCTCACGATCCAACAGAGTTGTGTTTTTCACGTAAATTGTGCCCGTTTGTGGCTCCACATCAAAATACAGTAGTCTGAAACACAGATACAGGCTGTTAGCATGAGAGAAAAAGTTGCACAGCGGCTGCATTCAAATAAGCAGAATAGTTGGTTTGGCATACATGCTTTCTGGAAGAAGCTTATAGGTGATGTTGCCTTGATCCATCGTGTCAGGATCCTCTGCCTGGAGGGGAGAAAAAACAATGTGTGCTCCACCAGTGTTTCTTACATGCAAGCTCAAATTGTCTGAGTAACAATCAAGATAGTAAAGGACTTACAGTAATGTTGGCCAATACTGTTCCAACTGGAGAGTGCTCAGCCACCTTTAACTTATACGTGTCCTTTTGGAACTTGGGGCTGTTGTCATTGGCGTCCTTGATGTTAATAGTAACTGTAGCAGTGGAGTGGAAAGCGCTATTTTCTTCATCTGTGGCAATAACCTGCACCATAACACAAGCACAGGAAACACCTCAGACTGGTAGAGTGCTTTAAGAATCACAGATGACCAAAAGATGTCACTGATACACACACTTATTATCACAGACTCATGAGCTGGTTTTCATTTTTCTTACTTGTAGAATCATTTGCTGCTTTATTTCAAAATCCAGTTTTTGGGGCTGCTTGACCAGAAGCTGAACGATGCTGTCTGACATGGTAAATGCAGGTTCCAAAGAAAACACATCCTTGTCCTCTCCCTCCAGGGTTAGTTCCGTTTTGGATATCTGTGAAAAGCCAAGAAAGATGATTAATGCTTGATCATTAGTTCACTCGTTATACAGCAAAATTGTATCTTTTAGTTGAAGAATGTTCTCTTCTTTGGGGATTTCTTCTCACCTTATCCAGATCTCTGACTGTCATGTTGAAGGAAACAGAGCCGAGTGAGTGCTCCACGACTTCTCCTGTGAAGTGACTCTCCATCACACAGGAGAGTCCACACTTGTAAAACTCCGGCCGGTTGTCATTGGTGTCGATGATGTTGATCAAGACATTTGCTGTGGTGCTGGCAGAGTCCCCGTGGATGTTTTGTTTAGACTCAGTAGCCTAAAATAGAACCAAATATAATAATTTCACTGTCTCAACATTTTCCAAAATAAAGGTTCTCAATTAAACAAGGTTCTCAAGACACAACCAATTGAATTTCTGTTATATTTCACAGACTGCAGCAGGCATCTTTCTTTGGTTTGGTGCTCATGGGCTGTGATTGAGAGAGGGCTGGTTCTAACGTGAAGGAAGTTATTATAGCCTAAGTTATGTTCAGGAATAAATGCCTAGTTTAATTTCCTGTGTACCTTTACAGGTGTGTCTAACCCTGTTCTCACAACCCTCACAAACCCTTTTCTGCTTCCTCGCCCGCTTCTCTCTCGTTACAGGAGCCACAGGAGGGAGGATGAAGCTACAGTATGAAGCCTCATCGAGACACTGCTGCCACGCTGAGTCTAACCCCTTGGTTCCTCACCAAGACACCTCCATTCGACCTGCACTCATCCCCTCATTGACAACTGGTGATGTCGTGTTCTTTGAGGTGACAAAAATACTTTTACTTTGTAGCCTAATTTTGATGCAAAACAAAACTGTTGGTGTATTAGCTTGGGCTTTGTTCTCTGTGATGTGAATGATAATCAAAGAACAATGAGAGGATTGGCGAAATCAAAATTTTAGAAAATACATCTAATATAGTTAGATGAGAAGATTTTTTTTAAACCTTGAAACCGAGCCAGGCTAGCTATTATATCATGCTCCAAGTATTTATGTGAGCTAAGCTAATCCCACATTAGAGTGGTATCAATCTTCTTATCTCACTCTCTGCAAAATGTTAAAACATTCCTTTAAATCATGGTCGTATGTGTTAAAACTAAAATTATAGGGACCGAAAATCGCCATGGAAATGTATATCTACAGTAAATGCATACAAGACAGAGTAAAATTATATTTGGAGGATGAAATTGATGTACTAACTGTACCTTTACAGTCAGGCTAACTGTGTCACCAATAAATTCTCTGTCAATATCTGATGATACAGTTATGACGCCATCAGTTCTTGAGATATGAAACAGGCCATCTACTGTGGAATCTGTCAAAAAATATGGAAAGAAACAAAATAATTTCTTACTTATTCACTTAGTGCGAACTACAAACTGTTACTTAGTTGATTAGGCTCACTTTCAATGCTATAGATCATAGCATCGTCGATTCCTGTGTCCAGGTCTATGGCGGTCACTTTGAACACAGACGTGCCCTGGCAAAAAAAAAAAAAAAAAACAGAAGCAGTTGAAAGTCTCCTCATTTACACACAACTCAAAGCATGCTCATTGTCTGTAGATTTGTGTCATTTACAGCATGATTTTCAGCAGCTTTGTCAGGAAAATGACCTAAAATATACAGCCTGGACTCACACAAGAACATGTGTACATCAGAGTTAAAAGCAGATGTCATAACTGTGCAACAAGTGTGTAGTAACTGAATGGTGGAATAAACTGGATAT
The DNA here is from genome assembly GCF_010015445.1 of Perca fluviatilis. NCBI lineage: Eukaryota > Metazoa > Chordata > Actinopteri > Perciformes > Percidae > Perca > Perca fluviatilis. The sequence goes on along the minus strand of NC_053121.1, from coordinate 15,116,135 downwards.
TTTGACAGTAAAACTTTCTTTAACGCAAAACCTTCCGTTGAGCAATTTTTTTGATGCGGCACTCATATAAAATGCATCAGCACTTACCTTACGAGAATTCTCTTCAACTCTTCCCACGTAGGGAATACCAATAAATATTGGGTCGAGATCTGGGACATCCACAACCGTAACGAAGGAAAAAACAGCGCTTGAGAAGTAGTTGGATTCATTAAAATAGCAATGGCCTCCACCATCCTGTCACGGGACACACAAGGATGATGAAATACAAAAATGTTAGGTCTCTTGTCCTTGAGAGATTTTTTACATAAAAATTATATAATAAATAAAGTGATATTTGAAAAACAAACATTTAAAAATTATCAGGGAACTCTATCTACACATTTAGTGGTATAACCACTGAGTATGACACAGAATGAATATTTTTGGCTTGTTAAAATAAAAAATTGTACTGTGTCAAATGCATAATTAATCAAATGAATCACGTCAGGGATCTGTTTTGCCTTACATTTACAAAGGAACAGAACCCTTTTTTAAAGCCACTTAATTTTTTTATGTTATGGTTAAGGTATAAATGTAGTGGGTAAAAACAAATGAATTCAATACCTAACAGACCAAGAACCAACTAAATGTTACAGTGCTTCTCAGTCTGCAATCTATTATGATAAGATAAAATAAGATAATGCTCCCACAATGGGGCCGTTTGCAGTGTAACAGCTGCAAAGGGGATAGTGCAAAAACAAGAGGCATCAGTGAATAATGCATGTGCAAGATATAATATCAAATTCGTAAACAGTAAAAAAAAAGTAGTCAAAAAAGCAGTAAACAGTAGATGCAAAAGTAAACAGACTAAACATTTGAATATGCAGTACTCGCAGAATACACATAAAATAAATAATGCACAAATAAAATATTGATAATAATATTGCATACATGAATGCTTTATTAAGTGAACTGTCCCATATATTGGACAATTGAAACATTTAGGGAAATATGCTAATTAAATATTTTGCAAAGAGATAAATGAGAAGATTGACACTGCTCTCATATTTGTCTGTTTAGTATAAAGCTAGAGCCAAGAGACGGTTAGCTTAGCTTAGCATAAAGACTGAAAGCAGAGGGAAACAGCTAGCCTGGCTCTGTCTAAAGGTAGGCTAACAAAATCAGCCAAACAGAAACCTCTAAAGCTCACAACTTAAAACAGTATCTCTAATTTGTTTACGTCTTGCAAATCCAAGATCTAAAAAAACAGATATGTTATGTGTCGGACTATTTCTTGGCCAGAAGCAGTGACTTCCTGGAATCTCTGCTGGTTGCCTGGCAACCTCCTGGTTATGACTTTGAAAACAGCTTAAAGCAAATAAGTGCATTTCCAAAAAAGTCAAAGTATAGACCCAATCACAGTGTTTATTTACAATAACTTCTGGGTAGTAATATATATATATATATATTATAATACTTACCGTTGCGTTGATCTTCAGCCGATAGTAAGTGCTTAATCCAGTAAAATTCAGACGTCCATTTAATCTGACTTCACCAGTTGTGGGCACAATGCTAAAAAGACTGAATCCAGCATTTGGAGTAACCTATACAACACAGTGTATATTATGCTTTAATGAGGTTTATGGAACATCAGAATATGATATTAATCAATTACATGGTTTACAAAGGAAGCTTACTTCATCAATGCTGTATCGAACAATACCAGCGTTTGAAGTGTCCGCATCAGTGGCCACCGCCCTAAACAGAGACGTACCTACAGTGGTATTCTGATGAATTGGATGGGGAAAAAACAGAGACACAAAAATGTTTCTCAGTGTTAACAACTGTTTAAGTAAATTTGGATATAATGATGATGGATTACGAAAATGTATGCTGGAGTAGAGAAACTGATGAACAAAATGTTAAAATAATTATATGTTTGACTTACTTCGGGGATCTCAATATCATATGAAGAATCCCGGAATATGGGTCGGTTGTCATTGGCATCTCTTAATATGATAGTTAATTCGCCGTCTACCTGTAAGACATTGCATGGTGTACGTTTTGAACATCATGAAAAAACTGATATGAAATGGATGATTAACACTAACTTAAAGGTCACTTACAGGATTGGGACCATCAGAGACACTAACTCCAAGAGGCAATACATCACAATTATCACAAGCCTAGAATAAAAACATTAAAAAAGAAAATGTGAAATTAATAAAGAACATACAGAATCAAAATGATACTGTTAAATACTGAAGAGTCTCTACTTTGACCACACCATACCTCTCTATCTAGTTTCCTTTTGACTGATACTCTCCCAGTGCTTCTTTCAACAGTGAAGTATTGGGCATTGGGCTCACGGAGTGAATAAGTCAATGGGTCATTTTCTGCATCTGTTGCATTTATAGTAAAGGCGTAGGCCCCTATGAAAATAACATCAGAGGAACATACATAAATGTGTGCAGTATTTGTTGAGTTTTAATGTGACAGTACAAAAGCGCACATATATACCTATGGGGGTGTCTTCACACACTTCCTTAACACCAGGGATGATTGAAGGACTGGTATTTGCTGTAGAAACACAGTATAAGTAGAATGTTATGTAGTGAGGTAAAGTCATAATGACAAAATTACAATATAATGAAGTGAATACTCACCATTAGCGAAGCCGATAAGGCACAACAGTAATATACTTCCTGTGATCCCCTCCATGTCTGCAAATAAAAAGAAAGAGCAATCTATTTAGTAGAGCTGGTACAATTAGTCTATTAATTAATAAGTCAATCAACAGAAAACAAGTGGGCAACTATAGACAAACAATTAATTGTCAATTATCGAGCAACAAGACAATAAGAGTCTACGGCCATGCTAGTGGTTTTGTAAAAGTTATACTTTGGCACAGTGGTGCTTTGAACTAAATCCTAAGGTCAGCATAATGTTTACCTTGTTCACCATCTTAGTTTAGTGTGCATGGTTAGGGCTGCTGACATTTGCTAAGTAGCATTAAACACAAAGTACAGCTGAGGGTGATGGGAATGTCATTAGTTTTACAAGTATTTGGTCATAACAAATTAGCATTTTGACCTGAAGCACTAGATAAAAGACAAAGGGATCTGTGATTGTTGGTACCACATTTTGCAACAATCCATGTAATGGTTGTCAAGACAGTTCACTAAAAACCAGAAATGTTAACTCCATGTTGGCGATAGAAAATGAAAATTGTCTAAGCAAATTTTTAAGGCTAATATAACAACTATTGAATTGTTGATGAATCCATTCAATAGTTGAATAACATGAGAAAATATATTTTGTTTTGGCCCAAAGTGGTGGACCAGCCTATTGATATTAATTCATATTTTATTTCTCTTGGTAAAATACCAACATCATTTAATTTAATTAACGTGATGTAACCAGATATATTCAAAATGGCAGAAAACTGCTCTCTGCTCTTTACATTAATGATAGCCGTAAATTTGTTAACCCTCATGAAGGAATAATACACTTTAAGGATTTAACGAGTTTATGTTAATTAGTCTTTCTATGGCGTTTTGCCACTGTTTCTACTTTGTGTGAAGACTGAAAAGAATTTGAATCTGCATTTTTGGATGTTATTAACGATCAATCATTAATAAAATGAGAACAGATTTTTAATGCTGGGACTTCGGAGAATGAATCACTTTAATATCTCCATGCTTCTGAGAATTGTTTAATTTGAATATGTATCTATCAAAAGACAAATATAGGTTATAAATGTACCCTACGGTTACAGTACAATATATTTTACTATGTCAGATTAAAGAGAGCAGCCCAGATTTCCTCTTACTTATCTATTCATTATGAGCAGAACACATTTTACCACTATTAACCAACAATGTGGTAACTAAAAGCATCGCACTAACACTTTAAAAATGTAAATTGAATGTAAAACGCAGCAGTCCGACTTACCGGATGACATTCCCAGAGGAGCTTCTCCTTTAATGATGTCGATATGAGACCTTTGGCTCTGGTTCCTCCTAGTGATTATCTTCTTGTAGTTGTAAAAATAAATGATTAACATGAAAAAGAAACGCACAGCCAATAACACAGCACTAAATCTCCCTGTGTGTGTTAGTTAGAACAAAACAGACACCCAAAAGCATTTCACTGAAGAGAAATTAATCTAAATATCCACCTGTTGCTTGCTCTCACACATGGCTACATTATGGCTGTGTAAGCCTGGGTAGTCCTCACCTCATCATTGGCTGGCCAGCCCTGTCACCGATAATACATGGCATCATGCCATACTGGGTCACCAGTGCCCATACCCCAACCCAGGAGCTATTTTGTTTGAATGGGTGCTTCTGTTATCATGGCAACAACAGCAGTCTCTTTGCTTTCATTGAGAAAACCCAATGTGACCAGGGGCCTTTCTAAAACGTGGCTCATGAGAACCAATCAGTGGACCAATGCCTTTTACAGAAAACACAGATCCATGTTCCTCACTAATGAGCTCTTCCCAGTAATCCCACCCTTTTGGCCTGTCCTAATTAAAAGCCATCACACAAAGGATTATCTTCTCTTCTACCCACTGGATTCATTGAAGTCTTTAGAATGGAGGTACATGAAAACATGTTTGGAAAGCATGTATACAATAAATGTTGTGCACGTTCCAAACAAAACGGTTATTATTTAGTCAGACAGGAATCTTTGGTTTTAGAAAGATTCCCTTTTGAAAGATTCCCTACAAAAGTAATTATTTCTGTTATAAAACAGATGAAAAGCATAGGTACCATAAGGTACTTGCTATTAATTGTAAAATATTGAGCTGTTACACTAACTGCTCTGAAGAGAGAGAATTGCCTTTTTAATAGGGATACACATGTTTTAACAATGGCGCTTGCAACACTTGCATTTCTGTCAGGTTTAGAAACAGAGCTAAATGCTAATGTCAGCCTGCTAACATGGTGAGAATGGCAATGTTTACATGCTGATGCTTAGCAGGTATAGTGTTCACCATGTTCACTGTCTTAGTTTAACTTGTTAGCATAGCATTTACTAATTAGCAGTTAACACAAAGTAGCCTACAGCTGAGGCTGCTGGGAATGTCTTAAATATTTGCTAGTATTGGACAAAATTAAAATTTGACCTGACTGCTAGAGGTAAAAGATGTGAATGGATAATCAAAGTTATTAGATTTCATTTTTAGGGTGACATGAGTGCCTGCAGTGCCTGTACCAATACTGCTAGCATATCTAAAAACAGGATTATGATGCTAATTTGTTTAAATTACCTATTGTGTTTCAAATGTCAGAAAAAGTATCAAAGTGGGTCAGATTATTGAATAGGCTTTAATTAGTACCTTATGAGATGAAGATCAGCGTGCATGATGAAACCACTCAGTTAGTTGGCCAGAATATGTGACATTTTCTAAAGAAGTAAACAACCAAAGGCATGTGCTAATAAACCACAGGACATTATCATTTACATGTTCATAAGGAAAATCAACTTGGTTTGATGACATACATCCCAGAAATCTGTTCCTACAATCTAATCCAATTAGACTTTGGTTTATGATTTACAGTATTGAACACAACACTTGCACTCTTGACCAGGCAATAAAGAAATAGAAATAGGTGGGAACGTCACCAAAGCAATTCCAGTAAACAGAAACCACTTTACAAGAGACCAGCTTGCAAAGGGGTCACACCCATCTTTGAATTTGGCCTTCATTTTAATCTCGCTCGGTTGTGATGCTATCACAGTGACAAAATCTGACAGACATGTAAACACCTGGCAAAGTACTCAACAACTCGCTACAGGTGTCTCCAGGACCACATTTTGCCATGAAGACACACACACACACACACACACACACTGACAAAGTGAAAACAGTGTCGCTGTGTCATTTGTCGCTGTCACATCTGGTAAAAAACTAAATTGAATAAATAATAAAAATGTATACTTTATTAATCTCGCAAGGGGAAATTACAATGTTTTCACTCTGTTGTTATTACACACAGGCCTGAATTACACACATGCTCAGTACCTACATGCACTAATGGAGAGTTTTCAGAGTGAGGGAGCTGCCCATGGAAAGGCACCCCGAGCAGTTGGGGGTTCGGTGCCTTGCTCAAGAGCACCTTGGCAGTGCCCAGGAGGTGAACTGGCACCTCTCCAGCTACCAGTCCACCACCATACTTTGGTCCGTATGGGGACTTCCGTATGGGGACTTTAACTGACAACCCTCCGACTCTGACTGAGCTACTGCCACCACCCATGAATGAATGACTGAATGATCCAAGGGTTATTCAGGGTGTTGTCTTAGATGATAAAATAAATCCTGGCACACTCATTAATTAAGAAACTTTTTTGATGAAAATGACATGAGACTGTAATTAAAATGCACTTGTGCCAATACATAAGCATGCTGGAAGGTCTCACATAAAATCACTGTGTCTGATATAATTTATAAAATCTAGCTTACCCTTCCTTCTTCCTCTCCTTTTTCTCTTTTAGGTTAGAATTGTTTGGAGTCCCTGTATTTTCTACACTTTAGTGTCTTTCTATTTTCCTTCCAGTTCACAGACTCATTATCCTTGTTTTCCCGGTAAAGAAACTTTATCATACTGAATTATGATTTTTTTTTTCTATATTAACCACTTTCTTATGATTGAGGACATTTGTCTCTCTGGGTTTTTGGGGAAATAATTGTGTCTTAGTGTACATCTTTTTGTTTTACTTGGTTGTGTTAATACCAAAAATTTGATAAATAACTGCTCACAAAAATGTAGTCTAGTGCACTGCATCAAGATCTAACATGGGTTAAATCAGTGTGTTAACGGATTCCTAGTAAAGACATTTCTCACCACACAGTCAAAAGAAGAGAATACACAATGACAATCTATTCTAATGGCTCCATGTTTTTTAGCGGGTGTGAGAAAATAAAGGAGAATGTCCTGTGTATAAAAAAAGCTATAGACAATCATATTAATCCTGCATGGTGTCTAAAGTCAACTAGCATTGGCTTCCACACAGACATAACTGAGAAGCAGTGGTGAAAGTAACTGTGTATGTATACTCAAAACTGTAAGTACAATTTTGAAGTACTTTATTTCCTTAATTTCCTGCTACTTTATACTTCCACTACAACTCTGGGGGAAATATTGTGCTTTTGACTTTGACCCCACTACATTTATCTGACAGCTATACTTAATAGTTTGCATATTAAGATTTCAAATAGGTAACTTTTACTTGTAACAGTATTTATATTTTAGTATTACAACTTTTACTTCAATAGCAATGTTGCCAAAGCATCAAATTTAAATTTCTCCAAATATTCGGACAGAACACAAAAAACAATATTATGAAAATATGTAACCTTATAATTAAGCCTATATTCTCTCTCTCTCTCTCTCTCTCTCTCTCTCTCTCTTTCACTCCCAGAATACAAATGAACGCTTTTCATAGGCGACCCTGAACTTTCGAGTCAAACTGACACACTTTATTCTGTTCATTACGGTAAAAATGGCAGCATGGCGTGTGCTCTCTGCTCTGGAAATGCGCAGAAATGGGGGTGTAACAGGGAACTGCACAAATTCAAAGCAACCGTGGGGCTGGATTCCCTTTTCCAAAACCAAAAAGTGGCGATTACGGAAAAAAATATCGGCGGTTATAAAACCAGAAACCCGCACAACATACAGACAAAATGCGGTGATAAAATGACCGTCTAATGTTTAGCACCTTTTTTTATAGCAGTGGTGAAATCCACGGAATGTTCCACACGGGAACAGCTGACCGTAGGATGCCGCACTTAGCCTAACGAGATGTGAACATTACAAGGGAAATATCAGTGATCAGAAGTTTGCATATTAACAATCAGGTAACTACACTGCTGCTCTTGTTATCGCTTTGTCTCGGTTGTATTTTGGAGATTTACGGTGCGTGTTTACGGGAGATTGTTAAACGGGTTATTAGGGCTGTCATCCTGCTCAACCTCCAGCCCCTCCTTGTTTTGCTGCTACCGAGTGCGATGTTGTAATGTTTACATTTAGTCTATGTTGCATACCACTGCTGCCCTCCTTAGTCTCTCTCTTCATTAGGTGCATACTTTTGGATGCATTCAAAAGACTAGATACGCTTCAATGCTTTGCAGTGGAGCATTCAAAACAGACCAAGAGATTAAGCCTTACTGGACAAAGTGGGCCTGATAGGTAGTTTATTAGGCCCAATAAAGCTTGATAATCTTTAAGTGCAGCATCACATAAAGTATTTTTCAGCTCCATTTGCTGACCTACAAAAACTGAGAAATTTCGTACAAAAAGCTGATAAAGGGGGGTTTCTCACTTGATCATGCAAGTGCAATATTACATAACTGGCTATGTAGTGTAGTAGGACACTGTGGCCTCCAGTGAGAGTTAAAACAGACTGTGGGCCATTAGTTTTAGACCCAAAGGCAATGTCTCCTACAAAGCTATTTAATTAAAATGCAATTTTACTTTTGGTCGACACTGATGATCACTTATGTTTTGAAGTGAGACAGGTTGCCACAAGAGAGATGCTATATTTGGGAAATTCCTAAACTTTTATGGTCAGCAATGCTCAATTGAGTAAATAGACCAGGTTCTTCATTTGGAGAGAGTTTAACCTGTGGGAAGAAAATTAAATTATTGTACTCATTATGCAGAATGAAAAATATTACTGGATCATTATTACTAATGCATGTAATTAATATGTTGGGTGGAGCTACAATATTATTAAATACTGTTGGGCAATTTTAGCTATAAAATGCATCTATATATCAAAGAAAATAAAGTACAAGTACCTCAAAATTAACTAAAGTGCAATGCTTGGGTAAATGTACCTTGCTACTTTCCACCACTATTATTTCAAAAAGCACTGCATAGCTGGCTGTGCTGTAGATGGCAAAATACAGTAAGGAAAGGGGATGAAAGAAGGTCAGATTATTTATTCGGTCTGTCATTGGGCATACTATTAGGGTTAGGGATATTTAGTTAAATCATATTTTTCACAAGTGGTGACCTTGGTGACCCTGCAACCTCTCAAGGCTCAGCTACAATTAACAGGAACTGTTTGTTTTGATACATTGTAGCAAAGCTGTCTGTTGTCTGTATTTGCTGCGCGCTGATTGGTTACTCAGAACAGGAGGCGTGGTTTCGTCATAACAATGCATTTCAAGGAACATACACGCGCCAAGGAATGTTTCCTGTCGTAGCTAACGTTACCTTTTCACACGTTTAACGGTATTTCCTGCTCAAGTAAACGCTGCCGTTAACGGACAGACCATTTTGCTGTTTCTGGAGAAAACGGATTCCCTATGCAGCAGTTAGAAGCTTGTGTTAGCTGACAAGCGTTAGCAAGCTAACAGCTCCGTCCGACATTGTCAGAAATCTGTCTGAGAAAACAACAGTCTGTAACGTTAGTTTCTATCGGGTGGTGGTAACGTTATTCCGTTAAAGGCGGTTACGTGCCAGGATAACTTGATGGGACACGACATTTCGGAGGCTGAAACACCTGCCATCTCCCCTTCTCACCGAGCAAGCAAACTAGCTAAGAAAGTAAGATGTGGTCTATGTTGTTGGCCAACTCACATAGCTAGCTAGCTAAACCTGTCCATACAATGCTGGTCTATGGTGTAACATGTTACATGGGTAGAATAACCACTGATAAATGAGCAGATGTCCGAGACATGTAGCTAGTAGCACGATGGCTAAATCTCGCTAACAGCAATTAAACGCAGCTGGTGATTCTGGACAAAGCGTTAGCCTAGCTTGGCTAAAGTTAGCTACTCTCCTTCAATAGGGGACGTCGAATTTGCCCTGACCGACAGTTGCCACGACGATAATGTTTGTAATTTTCGCAGTGACATTTGTGGGGCTTTGCGTTATACTTGTAAGAAACTGTATAACGGCACAGTTGCCTTCTAAAGTGTATAGCAGCGAGCTGTCCTGTTTGCCTTCCACATCTTTTGTTGTTGCTTTGTCTTTTGAGCACATGGCTTTCCGTGTTTTTGTTCAGGCAGGCTACAGCGACCCCTATTTATTCTGTCCCTGAATATACTGCATTAATTCCACAGCCAGCTTATGCATTTACTCTATTTTAGTAAATACACATGTACAAGAAATACCCTACAGTTGAAATTGTAACTATAGAATGTGTATAACCTAAACTGACGTACGCCTGTGACTTTATTTCTTTATTCGAAATTACATGAATTTGGTTACAAATGGCATAAATCTTGATCAGTCTAGTTAATTAGGCACCAGTAGCGGACATCATAATGTTATTTGTCTTATAATTTGTTATAATTATGTGTTTTAAACATGAACTTTTTCAAGTGTATTTTATAAAGCCGTAATTGAAAGTGCTACTGAGATATTGGAGTAAGTGTATATGAAATATAGTAAATATACATTTGGTATTTAAAACAACCAACAGTCATGATGAAAGGCAAATGCCATCTTACAAGAGATAAAATGCAATGTGGAATTAAATATGATCCTGATAAATAACCAGAAGATTTAAATAGTGCCTAACTACAGTGATTGTAATCTAGACCATTCCAATATATATAAAATATAAGAGAGGGCTGACCAAGGTCAGTGAAACCAAATGTAGCAGGGAACTTCCTGAGCAAAAACACCTACCCAAAAGCTTTAAATGTGCCTCAGTAAAATAAAGAAGTCACACATTTTCTCAAATGATTCATACCAACTTCTCACATTCCTAATTTAAGAGATTTACAGCACAGTCAATTTAAAGATGGATTTTTTATTTATTTAACCTAAACTGCAAAGTAGAGAAGTTGCCACCAACTTGGGGTCCAGATACCTTGAGTGGTCCTCTGAGAAATGACCAATTTAAATTTACGATTATTTAAACCCCTATTTTGTGAACATTTAATTGTATAATTTGGTTTTACAACTTAATATCTAATCCCACTTGGGTGTGTGGTGTCACACATATCTGAAAATCTTTGTGTATTTTATTTATTTATTTGATTGACTGGCATTGTACACATTTCACTTGATAGCTGGTATATTTCTGTTGTAAAAAGTAAAACTAGCTTATCAGTATTCTATTTTACCTCATTTTGTTGTTGTATTGATCAGACTGTGATAGCCAAAGGATATATATAAGCTCTGTAGCATAATAGGGTTGTGATTTTGTCAATGGGTGTGTTTTTGCAGGGTTAGGACAATCAGAGGCAACATAGAAGTGCCTCTACTGTACAGTTTCCTTTCCCAGAGCGTGACTCGTCTGCACGACGTCACCAATGCGACCATGGGAAATAGCAGTAAATAGGCTGCCACCAACAGCCCCCTTAAACCCGAGGAGGTTCCTTGGAGAGCCCTGCAACGCCCCAGTGTATCTCAGGAGAAGGTAAAAATTCTGCCTGGTCTTTCCTTAAGACAATTTTCCTATAAAGTACATTGTATTTATTTATTAACAAGTATTAAGATAATTTCAACATCAACGAAATGTCACCTTTGTGTGTGACTCATGTTGCCGTACCCGCAGGCGGAAAAAAAGTCAAATGCCCTTTTTGTTTTCTCTCAATGTAATTTTAAAATAAACACACTTGTTAGAACTGAAGACAGAGAGTCATCAGATATTATCATTACAACAAAAATATTATTGCATGCAAATGTGGCATATAATGTTATATTTTGACAGAATAAATAGACCGCCACATTGTATATAAACACAAAAGTAGAAGAAAAGAAACCCAGGGGTTTACGTACCCTTTCAAATTTGCCTCGACTAAATTATCCAGACAGTTAGGGTCATGCGATGACTTTTTTTTGTCTCTTGATTTTAAAGCGCTGGATTGCATGTCAACATACACTAAACAAAACCTCAAAAGTATGACCTGTTTGGTTCACCCACCCCCTAAGATATTTAAAATGTAAAAGGGAAAAAATATTGCTACATTGTGTGTATCAAGTGTATGCTTGTAATTACTGACATATGCTCCAAATACCTAACATCAATGCCAATAAAATAAGAAATATGCAACTTCTTTTATTTGGATGTACAATATATTGAACTATCTGTGGCATTTTTTTTCTTTCTGTGTGATGTTTCAGCCCACCAGTGAGACACCAGTGGGGGAGACGAGACAGACCTGTACTGCACACTTCCCTGATCCAAGATGAGAACTTCCATCATCTGCTTTTCTCCCAACATCACCAACCGGTTCCTTTAGATGAGTCCAGACAATACAGCCACACCAGCACACCACCACGCATGCTTCACCCTGCTGCTCACCTGCCCCAGCAGAGCCCCATCATGGTGGATCTACATGACCAGGTAACCAAACAAGAACAAGTTGATGGCTAAAGAAGTTACAACATTTATGAAACATGATTTGCTGTCTAGTCTGGTATATAAGTATATAATGAGTTCCTTTTTGCAGACAGGCTTCTGTTTCAGGCAGATTGTGGAGTCATCCCATGTCTCTCCCCCCCCCCCCATTTCTTTTCTTAAAAGATGCACCAGGGATCCGTTCCAATATCATACACTGTTACAACGGTGACGACCCACGGATTTCCCATCCACACCGGGCAGCCCCTTCCAGGGTGCAACACTCAGCAGCTCCCAGCATGCTCGGTAATGTTCAGCGGACAGCTCTCTCTGCTCTGCTGCCTTCCTCCTCCTGTGAGTTTGAAAAGGAAGAGCCCAAATGTCAGTGGCATCCATGTAGCACACCATACCAGCCATGCAATCTGTCACTGTTCATGACTAACAAATAAGCTGCTGCTGTTACTGTGCAGGATATTTGGTTTAGTTCTGACAAACCGTTAAGCAACATAAAATATGATTCTGTTGTATATTTGGTTTGTGTGGAAACAAACAGACTTTAAAATGATAATTAGTGTGTTGTCAGTGCTGTGACTTTATGTAATGCATCGCTTCTGTTCACGACGCGCTTACAACATGCTTTCATTATAACTACCTTACTGCGACTATAAGGAGCAAATTTGCTGTGGTTAGGCGGTGGCTGCTTCAAAGTGTTACGTTTTATTGTTGACATAAATAAAGTTAAAAAATAAAACTGACACACTTAAATTAATGTCTGCTCTTGTGTGTTTTTAATCTCTCCTCAGCTCATACAGGCATGTACCATGCAGCATATGCCAGTGTCTTATCAAGCCTTTCCACCCCTGATCTCCAGCGAACATTTTGTATTGCACCCAACCCCATCTGTAACCCCCCACCAGCCGCCGCACCTTACTCCTTTGAGCCAATTTGTCCCTTTACAGCCTCAGCACCCACGCATGGTGAGTAGTCCATGACATACACATGTTCATTAATGAACGCACAGCACAGTGAACGTAGAATTTAACCACTAGTTGTTGATTTGCATACATACTGTATGTCTAGTCAAACCGTAACCCTTTTCTGTACATCTCTCTCTCCTCTCAGCCTCTACAGAGGGTAGACAATGAAGTTGACCTAAGAGGGGACCAGCACCCATTAGGTACCTTCTCCTACCCTCCCTCTCATCACCCACCAGCGCTGCCTCCTTCTCTGCCCCTACAGTATCTTCCTCAAGAGCCTTTGCACCAGGAGCTTCCCTTTGGAGTGGTAAGACAGCCTCTGAGACATTTTCAGTCCTTTATTTTCCTGGGAAATGGACCGTGCACTTATGACTTATTTTTAGCATGACCTGCTTCACACCTGTTACATATTCACACATTCACAGCTGGTGGCTGTCCAGCACACAGGGCATCTGCAGGTCTTGAAAAGTCTTCAAAAGCATTGAACTTTGCTTCCTTAAAGAATGCCTTAGAGATATTAAAAGGTTTTTAAAAAAGTCAAATATTTTTTCTTGCCGGCCTTCAGCAGTAATGTTAGTTATAAAATGTTTGTGTCCAATTGAGGGCTGTCAGGAGACATTTAAAAAATGTAGCTGCAAGCAGCAATGAGGGGGCCAAGCAGTACACTAGCAGGAATGGCGTTGCCATGGCATGAGCAAGCACTCACAGCAACTTTGATGGCAATTGGATAAAGGATGGCTGAGATATCAGCTCATTTACTTTGTTACAGTGCCCCTAGAGGCCAAATTACACCAATGTCCTTGTGTGTTCTCACAATCAAGTGCCAAGTCCCTGTACCAAGTTTGGACTTCATACATCAAAACATTGCTGAGATATTAGCTCACTTCCTGTGATTATAGCGCCCCCGTAGTGGTCAAAGGTCACCAAATTGATTGTGCGTCCTCAGGATGCGGTCCCAAGTTCATGTACCAAGTTTGGTTTTGATACGTGAAAGCATTGCTGAGCTATGAGCTCATTTCCTGTAACTCTAGCGCCCCCCTAGTGGTTGAAGGTCACCAAATGTATTGTGTGTCCTTAGAATGGGCTCCCAAGTCTACTAAGTCATACTAAGTTTGGTTTCTATACGTAAAAGCATTGCTGAGATATGAGCCTACTTCCTGTGATTATAGTGCTCCCCCAGTGGTCAAAAGACTCCAAATTGATTGTGCGTCCTCAGGATGGGGTCCCAAGTCCATGTACCAAGTTTCGTTTCGATACGTGAAAGCGTTGCTGAGATGTGAGCCTACTTCCTGTGATTATAGCGCCCCCATAATAGTCAAAAGTCACCAAATTTCTTGAGCCTCCTCCTAATTGGGTCATGAGTATTGAGATTGGTGTTTGATACGTGAAAGCCTCCCCGAGATATGAGTTCACTTCCTGTTTAGCGGCTTCGCCGTCTATTTCGATTGGCTGTGACGGGCAAACGCTTTCGAATATCAGTGCGCAATGGAATAACTTTTGTGCGGCTTGTTCAGAAGATCATCTGTGCCCAGTTTCGTAAAAATCGGAGAAATTTTGTGACCTGTGAAAACTTTTTAGTGTTTTGGATCAAATCCAATATGGCGGATATTGACATCATGGGGTGCGTTGAGTTTGGCGTCATCCAAAGATTCCAACTATATCTCAATGTTCAAAATCGGGCATACGGTTAAAAAGTTAATTGCATGGATGCAACGCCAACTTTGACCCATTGGTGACACTAGACTGCCTGTGGTGCAGACCTAAATGGAAGGAAAAGTGATGTCGTCATAAAAAATAGATGGAGCTTTCTGGTACCTAAACTCCTAAACCAGCTGAAAACCAATGTATGTGGGTGTTTTAGTAGTGTTGTTGATGGATTCCGGTCCGAATGTCAGTGTAAAAGGTGTATGGGTCTAATTAATTAATTTTGGAAATGAAATAAAAAGTGTTCTGATTTATGCGTAAAGCTAAATCTCATTTAGAGTTTAAGATGGACAAACCTTTGCTGGGGAAAAAAAGAAAGAAAAGCTAGCTCAAAAACCAAACGCATCAGTTAAATCCCAAAAACGCAAAAGCTTATCTTGCTCTAGCATAGCACATAGTTATAATAATATAAAGTATCCTTGTCTGAGAAGTCTCAGTTTAGGTAAAGTCTAGCATTTATGTCAGTATAACTCAACGTAGCTGATCTGCGAGTGGAACACTGGAGCTTGCGAGATCAGGACAGTTTTCAGGCTAGAGTTTTCCCAGTAACCTTCCCAAAAAAGGCTCAGGATGCTGCAAATGTTGGTATAATATGAAAATGGCTGGTGGATTTAAGAAAAAAAATTATAATTTATTGAATGAATCAAATTTGAACATATGTGTCAGTCTTGTTTATCTTTACATTGTTAGTTAATTTCCTATCTTGGCCTGGGACACACATTCATACGGTTTGATAAAGTACTTATTGGACTTTAGGGCTGCAGCTATCGATTCTTTTGGTAATCGAGTATTCTACCGATTATTCCATTGATTAATCGAGTAATCTGATAAGAAATACTTAAAAACAGCAATAGTAAATGTACAAAAGAGGTTTCCTTTTTTAGAAAAAGCAAAAAAAATGTATTGCCAAATTGCATACAATAACCGGGATAGATGCTAATATTTTTAAGCGCCTCTGGCTCTTTGCACTGGATATGCAAAAGAGCAGTTCACTAAGCCCAGGTAAATGTGACGGTACAAAGCTTACAGCAGGTCCATTCAACTGTACTGTTCAAGGGGACAGATTTTAAGAAGCCCAATACTGAGTGAGGAGAAAGAATAAAGAATGCAGACATCACCTGGTCCGATGACGTCATTCACGTGCATATTAAAGTGCCCATATTATGAAAAAAAAACACTTTTTCTGGGATTTGGGGTGTTAATTTGTGTCTCTGGTGCTTCCACACACATACAAACTTTGAAAAAAATCCATCACGAGCTGGCTAACCACAACCGTTAGCTCGTAGCGTTAGCGTTAGCATGCTAACGCTAGCATGCTACCTCGTTCTCAATAGCAAAGCACCGCTACAACACACACAAGTTCACCATAATCTACAAAAGAACTACTTACATGTGCGCCCTCATTTAGAAGTCTCCCAGCTAATCCTGCCTTGTAACTTGTTTTACTGTCTCTAGAATTAGCTAGCTGACATGATCTACATCTGAGCTACTGCGCATGTGCGAGTGCAATCAAAGATAGTACAGAAGAAGAAGAAAAGAGGTCTCACTCTGTAGCTAAAACAGAAACCAGGTGAAAAGAGGATCTACAGCAGTTAGAGAGAGCTGTGCAGTACAACAAAAATATGGTGTTTTTTGAAAATTAAACCATGTAAACCTATTCTGGTACAACCTTAAAATACAGTTATGAACCTCAAAATGAGCATAATATGGGCGCTTTAAGTAGCCATGAGGAGGTTAACCGCCCAGGGGGGAGGGGCTGGTTTGTCTCCGGCAGCAGCTAAGTTTACAAAAAATTGTCCAAATTTCAAGATTAGTAGCAAACTAATAAACAGCTAGACTACAAACCGGAAGCTTTCATTTTAAATTGTTTGTAAAACATCGCGATTTGCAGAGTAGCATGCTGTAGTTGTGTAAAACAGCGCGGTGGATGAGAGCAACAGACGTTGTCCCCTTGTGTCGGGTTTGTTCTGTGGAATGGATGAGTACACTGGACAGTCCCTCCAGGATTTTGCGATGCGCAACAGTGAATTGTTGTTCAATCGCGACATTGCAAAATCCTGGAGGGACTGACAATTGTCACATTACTGTAAAACTGTTCTTGCATGGGCTGCTCTTATGATTTTTTTGGCTCACCAAGAAGCTTGTCTTATTTTCGAAAACAATGTACTTCTAATGCGGTTATCTTAAACTTTCTATCATTTATAAAGTGTTTATTACTTTTAAGTGCACTTTAATCACAGACTTCTGTTTTACGTAATTCCCTAAATCTCTGTGTGTTTCTCCTCAGCCATATCCCCACATGCTGCCCCGGCGAGTGAGTGGACAAAGATACCGTTTGCAGCAACCTCTCCCCCCTCCTCCTCCCCCTCCATCTTACTACCCAGGCTTCCTTCCTTACTTCCTGTGAGTACCTGCTTTAAAGTTTATGAAGTGTAGTGGTTTTAATCATGTGGTTAATTCTACTTAGTTACTGGCCTTAGATATAAATAAATATCTGGACCTGTCGGAAGCTCTGCCGTGGACAGCCAATGAGAGCGCAAGACACGGCCTCTAACTTGCTTGGAATTTTACTGTAAAAAGGCCAGTTAATTAACTGGCCTTTTCTGTAGCGGCTCCTCGGCTCTGGAATATCCTGCTAAGACACACTTTTACTTTTCTCTGTATGTATGTATGTATGTACGTATGTACGTACGTCATGACTATTTACATTGTAGATTCTCACTGAAGGCATCAAAACTATGAATGAACACGTGGAATTATGTACTTAACAAAAAAGTGTGAAATAACTGAAAACATGTCTTATATTTTAGTTTCTTCAAAGTAGCCACCCTTTGCTCTGATTACTGCTTTGCACACTCTTGGCATTCTCTTGATGAGCTTCAAGAGGTAGTTGTTAACATGTTATTCCCCCTCTACACTGTTCACTACGGCAGAAGGTGTGTGTGTGTGTGTGTGTGTGTGTGTGTGTGTGTGTGTGTGTGTGTGTGTGTGTGTGTGTGTGTGTGTGTGTGTGTGTGTGTGTGTGTGTGTGTGTGTGTGTGTGTGTGTGTGTGTGTGCTGTGAGGTTAGCGCATGCGTGGGACGGGGGGTAGTTGTTTGTGTGGAAGATGGCAGACATATGTGTCCTAGCTAGCTGTACACTTAATAAAAGTCTGAACCGATTAAACGCCGTGTTTATTAGGAGTAACATTGGTAGCAGAGGATGGTTATAAGATGGCAGCTAGTTATAAAGTTCCGCCAAAGTTTGATGAAGCCAGGCCATACGAAAAATGAAGTCAGTATCTGGACGAGGGTTACCGACCTCGACAAAAAGAAACAAGCCCTTGCTGTTGCCTTGGGGATTGAGGGGAGAGCCCGTGAAACAGCGATGGAAATACCCGCGGAAGATTTGGACAGTGAAGACGGTATGAAAACCTTGCTTGCTAAGCTGGACGGCGTGTTCCTAAAGGAGGAAAAGGACCGCGATATGAAGCCTATTCTTATTTTGATGGCATAACGAAGATAGTGCCGCTTCTTGCGGCGGACTACATAATTGACTTCGAACAGCGATACAACGGATGAAAAAGTATAATATGACGCTTCCTGATGCTGTGCTGGCTTTTAAGCTTTTAGACACGGCCTGTCTCGATGAGAAAAGCAGACAGCTAGCACTGACGGCCTGCACGGAGTTGAAGTTCTCCTCCATGAAGTCGGCTCTAAAAAGGATTTTAGGAGGGAAAACGACAGGTTCATTAAACGTAATACAAATGAATCAGGACGTGGCATTTTTCACAGAACAAAGACCACAAGGAAGAGGAAAACGGAACGCAACATGGCAAAGTGGACAACTGAAGCAGCCATTACTGGGGACTAATCCACTGGATAAGTTCGGTAAGAGGTCCAGATGTGCTATTTGCAAACGCTGAGATATTTATGACTGAATCATTGGGATCTGCGATTATTGACACTGCCTGTACCCGTACTGTATGTGGGGAGAAATGTCTGGAAAGCTATATTGATGACCTCACCCCAGATCAGGTGAACAGACTGATGCAAACAGAAACTCCCAGTTGCAGACCTTTTCGGTTTGGAGATGGCAATTTGGTGTATTCCACAAGAAATGTGAAACTACCAGCTAAGATAGGACTGACAAAATGCCACATTGAAACTGAAGTTGTCAAGGTTGACATTCCGCTCCTGCTGAGTAAAACGTCTCTTAAAAAAGCAGGGACCATTTTGGACATGGAAAAGGACAGTGCAGTGATGTTCAAACAATCCATACCTCTTGAATTCACTAGTTCTGGACATTACTGTGTCGACGTCAGAGACAGAGAAACTGAAAAAGGTTCAACTGAAGAGAAAGTCCTAACAGAAAATATGTCTCCAGATGAGAAATGTAAACTCCTTCTGAAGCTCCATAAACAGTTTGGTCACGCATCTGCAGACAGACTACAGAAGCTCATTAACAGTTCAGGAAATAAAGACAAAGAATGCTTTACTGTCTTACAACAAATAGTTTATGACTGTGATGTATGCCAGAAGTACAAAAAGACAAAGCCGAATGCTGCTGTGGGGCTGCCCTTGGCGTCGGAATATAACGAGACGGTGGCCATGGATCTGCATGAGTTGGAACCAGGTTTATGGTATCTTCACATCATTGACCACTTCACACGTTTCAGCGCAGGAAACATTGTGAAAACAAAGAAGTCATCTGAAATTGTCAACTCTTTCATTCATACTTGGATTAGTGTCCATGGCGCCCCTCAGAGGCTGTACAGTGACAACGGTGGAGAATTCAACAATGAAGAGATCAGAGACATGGCTGAAAACTTTAACATTGAGACAAAAACTACAGCAGGATACAGTCCCTGGAGCAACGGACTACTCGAGAGACATAACCAAACACTGACTGAGATCATCCAGAAGGTCAAACGAGAGAATGGATGTGACCGGCACACTGCCCTTGACTGGGCCCTCGTGGCTAAGAACAGTATGCTGAATGTTCAGGGTTACAGTCCATATCAATTAGTGTTTGGACGGAATCCTAACCTTCCATCTGTATTAGTTGATAAACTACCTGCTCTAGAGGGTACCACCATGAGTGCTAGAGTAGGAGAACACATTTCAGCTTTACATGCTTCTAGGAAAGCATTCACAGAGGCCGAGTCTTCTGAGCGGATAAGAAGGGCAATGAGGAAGCAGCTCAGGCCCACAGATGACATGTATGTGACAGGAGACAAGGTTTATTACAAAAGAGCAGACTGTCCTGAGTGGAAGGGACCAGGTATAGTTATTGGTCAGGATGGAGCTGTTGTGTTTGTAAGACATGGGGGGATTCTAGTTAGAGTGCACCAATCCAGGCTCTGTAAGGTAAACACACAGGAATCTCAGGATAAGCCAACTGTGCAAGACAGCATAGAGACAGCAAGCAACATAGGCAGCTTAAACAATGTAGCAGAAAGCTCAGATAGTGAAGAAAACCCAGACAGCAAACAGGGCAACACCGGTGACAGGGGGAAGAACACAGGAGAAGTGGTTCATCCTACAATAACACAAACGGAAACAGATCACAATGTTTGTGGTAACTCTGTCTCTTCTGCTGGTGTAAAGTTAAAAACAGGACAGACTGTAACATTTAAGAAACCTGATGATAGTCGCCTACAGAGAGCCAAGGTTTTAGGCAGAGCAGGCAAGGCTTCTGGAAGGCTCAAAAACTGGTTTAATCTACAACATGTTGAACCTGATGGCAGTGATGGGCAAAGGAGTCAGTTGATATGTCAAGTGTTGATAATCTTAACATTGAATCTGAAATGGAGACTGATGTACTCATAACAAAAGACATTTCATTTGATGCAGCCAAACAGGACGAAATAATGAGTTGGTACAAAAACAATGTATTTGAGGAAGTTAATAATGCAGGTCAAAAGTGTGTCTCTACCAGGTGGGTCTGCACTCTCAAAGAAACTCCTAATGGTATAGTGCCAAAAGCACGACTCGTAGCCAGGGGTTTTGAAGAGCTTAATATTCACGAGCTGCAGAAAGATTCCCCAACCTGTGCTTCTGAATCTCTCAGGTTATTATTAGCAGTCATCTGTCAAAACAAGTGGCAAGTCCATTCTATGGACGTAAAGTCCGCTTTCTTACAGGGCATGGAGTTGTCCAGAGAAATTTATGTCCGGCCCCCTCCTGAAGCAGGAAAGGAAAATATTCTATGGAAACTTAACAAATGTGTCTATGGACTTGCAGATGCATCACTGTATTGGTACAACAAGGTGAAAGAAATAATGCTTAGTACAGGCCCCAAAATGTCTCAAGTAGATCCAGCAGTTTTTTATTGGTTGGATGAACAGTGTAAAGTGACTGGAGTACTCGCATGTCATGTTGATGACTTTCTTTGGGCAGGCTTGGACACTTTCTCAACTACGCTTAAGTCTGCTTTCCATGTTGGGCGTGAGGAACATAAAAATTTCTGCTATGTGGGAATGGACTTTGTTAGTAATGATGGTGTAATTCACGTACATCAGCATAGTTGCGTTGAAAACCTACAGCCTATCAAGCTGCAAGCAGCACGTGCAGTGCAGAGAGATGCCTCTCTTAATGAAACTGAAAAAGAGCAGCTTAGGTCAAAAATAGGACCGATACTATGGGTTGCAAAACAAACTAGACCAGACATTATGTTTGATGCAAGCAACCTAGCATCCAATATAAAAGATGCCACAGTCCAGTCTATTCATGAGACAAATAAGGTCCTCAGAAAGCTTAAATCTGAAAAAGTGTCTCTCAGGTTTCACCATTTGGGAAACAGTGATGCTCTACACGTTATTGTATTCAGTGATGCTTCTCTTGGAAATCTCCCTGATGGGGGTACGCAGGGGGGTACATTGATCGGACTCATGGGAGAAGGAGGGAAGTTTTCTCCTCTCTGTTGGCAATCTAAGAGGATTAGATGTGTCGTGAGGAGTACTCTGGCAGGCGAAACTCTGGCCATGTCAGATGGAATAGACAATGCTATTTTTCTGGCTACCCTCTTTTCTGAGCTCACAAGTGGTAATGCTGAACTTAATGCTCCTCCGTTGGTCTGTGTGACGGACAATCACTCTGTTTGATGCCCTCAAGTCAACAAAACGGGTCACTGAAAAACGACTAAGGCTGGAAATAAGCAGCATCAAGGAGCTTGTACAGAGTAAGAAAATAAAGAAAGTGCTCTGGTCAGACACAAAAACTCAACTCGCTGACTGTCTTACCAAAAAGGGAGCGTCAGCTCTGGTGTTGTTAAAAGCTCTCAGTGAGGGACTGTGGTGCTATTGAAAGCACTCATTTAAAGGACTGTGGACACAAAGCTAAGGACATTTAAAAGAACTGAACATTGCATTTGCATTTGTAACAACAGTTTTATTTTAAGTTGTAGTAACTATGGCTATTGTTTTTATATATATATATATATATATATATATATATATATATATATATATATATATATATATATATATATCCACACAAAATAACTACCCCGTCCCGCATCTTCCGTAGTGAACAGTGTAAGGGGGGAATAACATGTTATATGCCATTATTTATTTATTTATATATATATATATTTATTTATTTATATATATATATATATATTTATTTATTTATTTATTTATATATATATAAATATAAATTAAATAAATAAATAATGGAACATTTCTTTGTATTCTCCTAATTGTTTAAAGTATAGGGAGATTGTTAACATGTTATTCCCCCCTCTACACTGTTCACTACGGAAGATGCGTGGGACGGGGGGTAGTTGTTTGTGTGGAAGATGGCAGACATATGTGTCCTAGCTAGCTGGACACTTAATAAAAGTCTGAACTGATTAAACGTTGTTTATTAGGAGTAACAGTAGTCACCTGAAATGGTTTTCCAACAGTCTTGAAGGAGTTCCCAGAGATGCTTAGCACTTGTTGGCCCTTTTGCCTTCACTCAGCGGTCCAGCTCACCCCAAACCATCTCGATTGGGTCCAGGTCCGGTGACTGTGGAGGCCAGGTCATCTGGCGCAGCACTCCATCACTCTCCTTCTTGGTCAAATAGCCCTTACACAGCCTGGAGGTGTGTTTGGGGTCATTGTCCTGTTGAAAAATAAATGATGGTCCAACTAAACGCAAACCGGATGGGATGGCATGTCGCTGCAGGATGCTGTGGTAGCCATGCTGGTTCAGTATGCCTTCAATTTTGAATAAATCCCCAACAGTGTCACCAGCAAAGCACCCCCACACCATCACACCTCCTCCTCCATGCTTCACGGTGGGAACCAGGCCTGTAGAATCCATCTGTTCACCTTTTCTGCATCGCACAAAGACACGGCGGTTGGAACCAAAGATCTCAAATTTGGACTCATCAGACCAAAGCACAGATTTCCACTGGTCTAATGTCCATTCCTTGTGTTTCTTGGCCCAAACGAATCTCTTCTGCTTGTTGTCTCTCCTTAGCAGTGGTTTCCTAGCAGCTATTTGACCATGAAGGCCTGATTCGCACAGTCTCCTCTTAACAGTTGTTCTAGAGATGTGTCTGCTGCTAGAACTCTGTGTGGCATTCATCTGGTCTCTAATCTGAGCTGCTGTTAACTTGTGGTTTCTGAGGCTGGTGACTCGGATGAACTTATCCACAGCAGCAGAGGTGACTCTTGGGTCTTCCTTTCCTGGGGCGGTCCTCATGTGAGCCAGTTTCATTGTAGCGCTTGATGGTTTTTGCTGCGACTGCACTTGGGGACACATTCAAAGTTGTCGCAATTTTCCAGACTGACTGACCTTCATTTGTTAAAGTAATGATGGCCACTCTTTTCTCTTTACTTAGCTGATTGGTTCTTGCCAATAATTATGAATTCTAACAGTTGTCCAATAGGGCTGTTGGCTGTGTATCAACCTGACTGAACACAACTGATGGTCCCAACCCCATTAATAAGGGGAAAAAACCCACTAATTAACCCTGACAAGGCACACCTGTGAAGTGATCAAAAAAGCAAAGGGTGGCTACTTTAAGGAATCTAAAATATAAGATGTGTTTTCAGTTGTTTCACACTTTTTTGTTAAGTACATAATTCCATATGTGTTCATTCATAGTTTTGATGCCTTCAGTGAGAATCTACAATGTAAATAGTCATGAAAATAAAGGAAACGGATTGAATGAGGTGTGTCCGAACTTTTGGCCTGTACTGTATGTACAGTATATGTATAAATGTTATCTGTTTATGCGATTTCACGAGTTTCAATTTGTTTCTTCACTTATTTCTACTTGAATAGTGTTGTATTTCCATTATATCTATTGTTGTATACTTTGTGAAGCACTTTTGTGCAAAGTTGTTTGCTTTTAAAGTGCTATATAAATGAATTAAACTTAAACTCTACGTGTTGCAAATGCAACACGGTCTAAAGTTGTTACACCTAGAAAAAAACAAGCTATAAATAGTAAAGAAGTGTGGCAAACAGGCTATTTTGTGAACAGGTGTGCAACAGCAACACCCCCTAAACCATTACTTTTTTTTTTATCGCTGCAAATCAGTCACTAATAACTTCCCAAAATCCTCTCTTGTGTATGGTATTACATCATGTCCCATGTCATTTCTCGTTTGTGTTTTCTTCGGAGACCAGACTTGGAGATTTCCACTGGTAAAAGATCTAATAACCCAGTCAGTCAATGTGAAGGCAAGTCGATTAGTGTGAACAGCACAGCGAACGGACTACTTTGAACGTCTTGTAGTGGAGTGAAGTTGCAGTGATTGTGTGAACACTCAACGAGTGAATGTTCCTCTCTCTGCTCAGGTCGATGCTTCCTGTGCCTCCAACAGCAGTGGGCCCAGCCATCAGTCTAGACCTAGATGTGGATGATGTGGAGATGGAGAACTATGAGGTTACTGTGATGCTTAATGGAAAAGCAAATCATTTTTCTTTTTTTTTCTTTTCTTCTTTACACTTTGAATACACGGTATATATGGGTTGGAGCTTTTTTCATTTCCATTAGTGTGGTCATAAGTGTTCAATCCATTGTAATTGACTGGGAAATTACTATTTCATATAAAGATACTGATGGTTTACCATCATTTGAAATATTTAAGTATTTAGAACCGTACAAAAAGTACTACAATTACTCGTATATGAATTCTGACATTGCAGAATTCATGTAAAACGTCACGTATACGTGGCCATGAATTCTAAAAGCTAGGGAAAGGTTAACTCCTTTTTTCACTATATTATATCTCCAAGGTTATAGGTGTGATTACAATTTTTTGGTGGCTGTATAGTATTTTGCTTTCAATGTGATCTGTCTGTCTGTCTGTCTGTCTAGGCTTTACTGAATCTGGCGGAGAGGTTGGGTGAAGCGAAACCACGTGGACTCACTAAAGCTGATATAGAGCAACTTCCGTCCTACAGATTCAACTCAGAGAATCATCTATCTGAACAAACGCTGTAAGCCTTTTCCTCACCCTTTTTAATAAACAAGTCGCTTATATTCAGTCAATATAGATGTATGTATATCTTGGTAACTCAATCCTTTCTTCTCCTTAGGTGTGTTGTTTGTTTTAGCGACTTTGAGTGTAGGCAGCTACTTCGGGTATTACCTTGTAACCACGAATTCCACGCAAAGTGTGTGGACAAATGGTTAAAAGTAAGTTGATGCCAGTTTGAACAAAACATGATGTCATAGTGTCCTCATAGATTGTGTGAATGTTTTTGAAATGTTGCGCTTAACGTCTTCACGTTTCCGCTTGACTTCCAGACCAATCGCACTTGTCCCATCTGCCGAGCCGATGCCTCGGATGTACACCGGGAGGTGGAGTGAGAACTGTCTCTGAGTGCTGAACTGGAAAGCTTGCACACGCCAGACAGAGTCTGTCCCAAAACTGGGGACATCTGCCACCTAACCTGCGTCCTCCAGTAGATATAGCTTACCAACCCACCACTCCTGCCCCTTCCTAAATAATAAGCAATCCAGGATTGTTTACTGGAGCCTGTTGTACCTCTGCTGTGCTTCATTGTCCGAGTCTCATGAAACCCACTGCCTATCGCAGCCTATAGCCAGAGTTCTGGGATCGCCAGCCAGTTCTTTCTCTGCCCCCTCGTTGCAGATTCCAAAGATTTCCCCAACAATGCATTATTTGCTGCTTTTGTTTACAGGGTTTCATTTTTACTTAGTGGATTTGGTTGTGGTGTTCATGACTAGTGGGAGTCCTGCATCGGAAGAGTTGAGTCGGGAGCCTGGAGGATGATAGGCTGGACGCCTTGTGCAATTAGCAGAAAAATAATAGGAATACTTCGACATGTGCATCTGTGTTTGGAGGCGACGCCTGGCCATCATAGATGCATGCTTCTGTAGGTGTTGGGCAAAGTGACTTGTTAATAATGTATGTTCTGCAATAATGTATTGATCATTTCACAGTTTTACCCCGTAATTTGTTTTAGATTTGCCAATTCTGTTGTGAAAGTGTGACTTGCTATGGTTAAATGCAGATTCTGTTGAGCCTGAGGTTATGGACTGCAAGCGATGGGACATGCAACTGTGGAGTTTCTTCTGCCCCAGATTATCCACTCTGCAACACAGATCTGTACAAAAGCGGTCATGGATTAATGGACTGCGTCTTTTTTGAGGTCATCTGGCATAACTGCACAAGTGCTACATCCACCCTCCACGTCAGCGTTGTTCCTCTGGCAAGTGTGTATGTGTGTGTACATAGTGTGTGTGTGTGTGTGTGTGTGTGTGTGTGTGTGTGTGTGTGTGTGTGTGTGTGTGTGTGTGTGTGTGTGTGTGTGTGTGTGTGTGTGTGTGTGTGTGTGTGTGTGTGTGTGTGTGTGTGTGTGTGTGTGTGTGTGTGTGTGTGAGTGTGTGTGTGTGTGAGTGAGTGTGTGTGTGTGTTTGTCCTGTTCACAGAGCCAATGCATTGTGTAACCACTGGATACAGGGCAGCATGCTAGGATTTGCATGAACTGTTGATTCAGACGAGCAATATTTTAATCAAGCATTGCCACCAAAATTGTCGAATGTTAAGAAAAAGAATAGACAAAGAAGCATACTAATAGAGAACTGCTTGCTTATTCAGAGAGCGCCATGACGGAAGACTAGCATGTGGTTCCAACCTGACTGCGTTTTAGGATGGGAGTCCTCATCTGAAGGCTGTGCTAATGCCATAAAGCTCTGGAGGCCTGTGCAGAAAGCAATATGTGCAGTGAGTGGCGAGTTTTAAATGAAATTTCTTCCACTTTTAGGAAGACTGGGCTTTTTATTTCATTGTTTGTGAGCCAAATCCAATATACACACATAGCCCACTGTTCAACATTTCAGATCTGCCTTCTTATGACCTTGACAAGCACAAACCTATTACTAATCCTGAAAATACCTTCATCATTTCCACTTGTTTTAAAAGTATGGCGTTTAAAAAAAAAAAAAAAAGAGAGAAGAAAAAAAGTTTATTTATTGGTTTTATCTTCTTGAAAAAAATACATTGAAGGAAACAGTTGGAGCACTAACATCTTTGTATAATGTATGTTTTAATCTGGTAACTTGGTCAGGTCATGGTAATGGTAATGGTGTTGTAAAAGAGCAACTGTATGTATAGCTTCAGTGTGAATGCTTTTAGATAAATGTTTGAAGACAGACGAATGTTGAAAACCCTTGTAGAAGTCACTGGTGACACTCACGTTTAGGCTAAATGTGTCCCACGGTGGTCCGGACGGAGTGTTCAGGAGTGTAGAAACACTGTTAAGACTTCTAGTTCCCTGCTTGTATTCACACTAAAAAAAGGATACATTTGGGATGGGAGGGAGAAGAGCAACAAATGGATTTTTGCTTTGTCCCTAAACTGCCCAGTAAGCACTAACAGGCAACCTTGTAACCTTTTGCTTTGATGTGTAAAGGGTTCTTGCCTTTTTCTTTACTTCTGTTTCTTAAGTGAATGTGAGTCTTTGATGTGTGTGCCACCTTCAAAAGAAAAAAAGAAGCCATTTAATGAGTTAAACCCACAGCTTTGAGAATTAACCTATGTGTACATATCTATTCGCTGGCATATATTGTAAGTTTTAAAAAAGAAAAAAAAAAATCACTCAGGGCCTCTTGGTATATAAAAATAAAGGAGAACAGTCCATTTCAAATGGAAAGGATGCCATCAAAAGGGTATATCTGAATTTAGCGTGATTGTTTTCCTCAGACCGCCAATGATTTAATGTAATCAATTATAATATTCAGTTTTGTCGGAAATAGTAGATAATACATCATTTAAAGACGGGCATGCAAGAAAAAAAGATGAGTAAATACGTTATTAATATTCACTGAAACAAGGCAATGTACACTGCAACTCATTACAAGTGTATTATTCAAACCTGTTTGACTTTTGTTATATTACTCAAACCATATGTTTCACATAGCGGTTGTGATCCCATTTCTAAATGTGCCATGAGGCACACTATCCTACCTAATTCACTCCCAAATCTACTTCAGAGGTGTTTTGCATGACTTTAAAAAAGGAAAAAAAAAAGGAGAAAAAAAAAAAAGGGGGTAAAACAAGTGTGTTGTAGTGGAGGATATCTCAAAATCTGGTGGGGACCTATTTAATGGTGCACAATATGCATGCTTGTCAACCAGATCCCAACTGATTTTTAGCTCTAGTTGGCTTTGGGTTCTGGGGGTCTGGATCGTAATGCTCAGCTGATAACTGCCATGCATTGTACTGCACACATTTGTAATAGAACTGAATGACTACAAGATTTTATTGCGCTAACTTCATTTTATAGAGAGAAAAAAAAAACCTGGTCTTGAATCCAGAAATTCTTACATACATTGTGTTACTGTTCTTGCCCTAACGACTGAAAATGACATGCTCTGAAACTACTGTAGTTTATCAAAAGCCATAGTGAAAAGGTGCTAGATGTTCTGCTTTTAGGTATGAAAACTCACTTGCGTGAATGCAATAGTTTGTCATGGATCCCATGTATTCTTAAAGCATGTTATATTAATACCCCTAAAACAATGTCCGTGAAAATCAATATAGTTTAAGGGATTTAAAAAAAAAAAAAAAAAAAATGAAAAAAGACTCAAGTGTTGTCATACTTATTTCAGTGTAGTATCGTACCTGCATATCAGGCTCTTGCTCTGTGTATCAATATCTTAAAATATATTGTTCACATATAGATACCTTCATGTTAATGTTAGCACTCTTATTTTGGAGTTAATATTTAACAATATCCAGCTACCCTATTAAATAAAAAAGAACCTCCCATTAAGGCCTAGGTAATGAGGTAACTTTTAATGACAACTGAGAATAGAGTCTTGTAGTCTTTCTGTTAAGAGTTATTGAATAATCTCACAGCTTGTGTGGTGCAAAAATGTGTTCCGATAAGCAGCTAAAATTTATTTAGGATTTGTGATTGATTGCTCCGTAGATGCCATTTATTGTTTACCAATGACTTTTTGCTGTGGTGGGATAGTGGTTTACTGTTCTTACTCTCCCTGGCCTCTAGGGGTCCTTGCCTGAACACCAGACTACCCACCCGCCAACAGAGCCTGGGGCATGTGTTCTGTGTTAGGCAGATATTTTGCTTTGGTACTTGCACATTTACAGTTACCTCATTTTTTCCATGTTTGTATTTGGGGGTGGGGGTGGGGTGGGGGGAGAAAACAACTAATATATATTATATATAGGAAATGGTTCTTATTAATGTTATAATTTTTCATTCCATTGGAATCATATTGTTTGTAGCATTTAACATAACTAGTTACTGTATTATATATACATCTGTATACTGTTTGAAATTTTTAAGATTTGTACTTTTTTTAAATGAAAGTTGCTAGTTATGCTTTACCAAGTAGTGCAATCATATTTTTTTTTAACTGTTGTGGCTGATTTGAAAGGGTTGTTCACTAATAAATGTATGACGTATACCAATATCACATTTGACTTATTTGACTCAAACTATTAAAAGTTAAATATAAAAGTTGATACTTAGAATCATAGATAACATAATCTGTGACCTTATTTTTGTATAATAATATATGAGCTGAACAGTGAAGTGACGCTGGGTCCGAGGGGGGTCTATGCTCTGCGAATAGAAGTTAACTGCTGACACAAGCTTCCACCCGTATCTCAAGCTATCACGAGAAATTCACACGACCACGACCCCCAAAAATGCCATGAAAAAGTCATAGTATAGTATGTTGTAAAAAGTCGTGGTATAGTGTGTCATAAAAAAGTCATGGTGTAGGTCATAAAAAATGCTGTAAAAAAGTCATAGTATAGTATGTAATCAACAATGTCATAAAAAGTCATGCTATAATGTTTTTATGGCGTTGTTGATCACATACTATGCTACGACTTATGACATTGCTATGCTTTTTTATAACATACTATGCTATTCTAAACTCTTTTTTATAGTCTATATCCATGACGTTCCACTATACTTTGCCAGTCACTCCCTGAGCAAGGCCTACGGCATGCTGGGCATAACGGGTGCTAGCCGAAGAAGAGCCATAGGCAACAACGTGGAGGCAGCAGAAAAAGCATCCAGATGGCTCTGGTTAAAGAGGGGAGAGCAGTGGGGGCAGTAGAACGCCACTTGGACACAGGCCGGGGTCTGATCAGCCTTGGTCGGGTCGCCAGGACGAGGATGTCTGTTGCAAGACCCGAAACACCCAGTGACTCCTGGAAACAACACTGATGATGTGTCCAAGGTTGTGCATCAGAAGATGTTTTTGTAACTGTCGAAAAAAAGTCATAGCATAGTGTGTCAAAAAAAGTCATAGTAAAGTAAAGCAGCACGGTGGCCCAATGGTTAGCACTGTTGCCTTCATAGTATGTCGAAAATTTTGAGAAAAAAATCATAGTATAGTATATCGGAAAAAAAGTAATAGCATAGTATGTCGAAAAAAAGTCACAAAAAAGACATAGTATACTATGTCGAAAAAAAGTCATAGGATAGTATGTCGAAAATTTTGAAAAAAATCATAGTATAGTATATCGAAGAAATTTGAAAAGAAGTCATAATATAGTATGTCGAAAAAAGTCACAAAATGCAAAGTATAGTATGTTGAAAAAAGTCACAGTAAAGGAAAGCAGCACAGTGGCCCAATGGTTAGCACTGTTACCTCAATAGTATGTCGAGAAAAGTCACAAAAAAGCCATAGTATAGTATGTTGAAAAAAGTCACAAAAACATCATAGTATAGTATGTCGAAAAAAAGTCATAGTAAGGGAAAACAGCACAGTGGCCCAATGGTTAGCACTCTTTCCTCACAACAAGAAGGTACAGGGTTCGAATCCATGAAGTATAGTACAATATAAAAAAAAGTCACAAAAACATCATAGTATAGCATGTCTAAAATTTAGAAAAAATGTCATAGTATTGTTGAAAAAACAGTTTAAAAAGTCATCATATATGTCAAAAAACTATAAAAAAAAGTCATAACATAGTATGTCGAAAAAAGTCATAGTATGTCAAAAAAAGTGATCAAAAAAGTCATAGTATAGTATGTCAAAAAAATATAAAAAGTAATAGTATAGTATGCAGAAAAAAGTCATAGTATATTATGTCGAATAAAAGTATAAAAAGTCATAGTATAGTATGACTTTTTCGACATGCTATGCTATGACTTTGTCATAAAAGTAAACGAAAAAGTGATAAAAAGTCAAAGTATAGTATTTCGATAAAAAGTAAAAAAAAAAAAAAAAGTCATGGTATAGTATGTCAAAAAAGTGATTAAAAAAAGTCATAGTATAGTATGTTAAAAAAGTGATAAAAGTGTCCACACAGAAAGGGCTGGGACGACCTGGGTTCAATCCCAGAACCTTCTTACTCTGAGGCAGAAGTAACCGCTGAGCCACCGCGCTGCCTTGTTGAAAAAAAATTCAATTATATTTATAGTATCAAATCATAATGAGTTGACTCAATACACTTTACAGATAGAGTAGGTCTAGACCACACTCTATAATTTACAAAGACACAAAAATTCCAACATTTCCCCCAAGAGCAAGCATTTAGTGCAAAAGGAAAAACGTCCTTTTAGGCACCGGGCATCTGCCAGTGCCGGTTGAGACACAGAGACACTGATACAGATATACAGATATTGAGAAATATGATTCATAATAATTATAGCAGTTGGTGAACATGATGAACAATGGCAATTATAGTAACAATAAAGATAATAGAACTATGCCTAGATATAATAGTTGTAGCGGGGCATAGCAGGGCACTGAGCAGAACTCCCCTGAGCTGTTAGTAACAAGCATTACTGGGACATGAATGCTCACAGGTGGAAAGAGAGAGGAGAGAGATTGTTATGCCATACTATGACTTTTTATGCGATTTTTTTGACATACTATAATATGACTTTTTAATGAGATTGTTATGACATACTATGACATTTTATGGCATTTTTTCTGACACCTCTACTCAATGACTTTTTTGTGACTTTTTTCGACATACTATTGAGGCAACAGTGCTAACCATTGGGCCACTGTGCTGCTTTCCTTTACTGTGACTTTTTTCAACATACTATACTTTGCATTTTGTGACTTTTTTTCGACATACTATACTATGACTTTTTTTCAAATTTCTTCGATATAGTATACTATGATTTTTTTCAAAATTTTCAACATACTATCCTATGACTTTTTTTCGACATAGTATACTATGTCTTTTTTGTGACTTTTTTTCGACATACTATGCTATTACTTTTTTTTCGATATACTATACTATGATTTTTTTCTCAAAATTTTCGACATACTATGAAGGCAACAGTGCTAACCATTGGGCCACCGTGCTGCTTTACTTTACTATGACTTTTTTCGACACACTATGCTATGACTTTTTTTCGACCGTTACAAAAACATCTTCTGATGCACAACCTTGGACACATCATCAGTGTTGTTTCCAGGAGTCACTGGGTGTTTCGGGTGTTGCAACAGACATCCTCGTCCTGGCGACCCGACCAAGGCTGATCAGACCCCGGCCTGTGTCCAAGTGGCGTTCTACTGCCCCCACTGCTCTCCCCTCTTTAACCAGAGCCATCTGGATGCTTTTTCTGCTGCCTCCACGTTGTTGCCTATGGCTCTTCTTCGGCTAGCACCTGTTATGCCCAGCATGCCGTAGGCCTTGCTCAGGGAGTGACTGGCAAACCCCCTACTGCCCACCTCTACTGGCGTACACCTGGTCCTCCATGCGTTCCTCCGACAATCCTCCAGTTCTTGATATTTCTCCCTCTTTCTCTCTTGTGCCTCCTCCATCCTTTCCTCCCAGGGCACTGTCAGCTCTAACAGGATTAGTTGTTTTGTGGCCTCAGAGACCAAGATGATGTCAGGTCTCAATTTGGACTGGGCGATGTGTGTCGGGATTTTCAGCTGCCTTTCCAGGTCGGCTGTCATCGCCCAGTCTCGGGCCGTGGAGAGCAAACCTACAGAGCAGTTTTTCGGTGTCTTCTCTGGCTTTTGTCCTTCCTCGATGAAGTGAATGGCATTGGCTGTAGCTTGGGTGTATCGGCTGTCCTTGATCCCCGCCCTCAGCGAGGCAATTGAGACCTGGTCATGCCTCCATCGATACCGGCCCTCACCCAGCGCTTTTGGAGCAGCTGCTCAGCATGTGTTCTAATGTTCCTATTTTGGAACAAAGGGGGCATGCAGGTGTCTCTATTTTGCCCCATGTGCACAGGTTGGATGGACTTGGAAGGACATCATAGACCCCCTGAATCAAAAATTTGATCCTTCCAGATGTCCTTCCAGGTAACACTTCGCTCCATCGCCTGCTCCCACTTCATCCAGGCGCCTTGCTGCCGCATGACCACTGCTCTGCTAGTTCGTTCTTCCTCGACTGAAGCTCGCACCTCCTCCTGTACCAGCCTCTGCCTCTCCTTTCCGCTGGCAGAGTCATATCGGGTCGCTGTTAAGCTCCCAAGTCCGGCTCTGCCTTGCGCCACTGTTCCAAGGATGGCCTTGTGTTTCAGCCGAGTCTCTGCTTGGTGGAAAGCCTCGGCGGCCTTCCACTTCCTCCCTGTTGTCACAACAATCCCTGCGCCGGACACTTTGGCATCTCTGGATCCAGAGTACTGCAGGTGTTCCCGTGCCCGTGCAACAATGAACTCCTCCCTGACTGAGCTAAAAGGGAGTCTGAGCTTGTTGGTGTTCCTTAGGCTACGCGGCAGACCCAGCCATCCGTGTAGATAGGTGCTCACCTTTTGCTCAAAACCTTCCACCACAGTCATGGGGACCTCCTAGATAAGCAAAGGCCAGAGGATTCTTGGGAGGATTCCATGCTGGTAAACCCAAGCCTTGAATCTTCCAGGGAGCCCAGACTTATCCACTGTTCTCAACCATCCCTCCAGGTCAGCACCGGTTGCCTTGATGGAGTCTCTGTCGTTCAGGCTGCAGTTGAAGACCTTCCCAAGGCTCTTCACTGGTCTCTCTGTGACTGACGATACTATACTATGATGTTTTTGAGACTTTCTTCAACATACTATACTATGGCTTTTTTGTGACTTTTTTCGACATACTATACTATGACTTTTTTCGACATACTATACTATGACCTTTTTTTTACAAATTTTCAACATATTATACTATGGCTTTTTTGTGACTTTTTTAGACATACTATACTATGATGTTTTTCAGACTTTTGTCGACATACTATTGAGGTAACAGTGCTAACCATTGGGCCACTGTGCTGCTTTCCTTTACTATGACTTTTTTCAACATACTATACTACAACATCTTTTCGACATACTAAGCTATGACGTTTTTCAGACTTTTTTTTTATTATACTATACTTTGTGGATTGGAACCTTGTACCATTGCTGTGAGGCAGAAGTTCTAACCATTGGGCCATCATGTAGCTTTCTTATTCTAGGACTTTTTTTGTGACTCTTTTCAACATACTATACTATGGCTTTTTTTCAAATTTTTTCGACATACTATACTATGATTTTTTTCAAAAGTTTCAACACACTATACTATGACTTTTTTTCGACATAACATACTATGGCTTTTTTTGTCACTTTTTTCAACATACTATACTATGACTTTTTGTAACTTTTTTCGACATACTATTGAGGCAACAGGGCTAACCATTGGGCCACTGTGCTGCTTTCCTTTACTGACATTTTTTCAACATTTTCAACTTGCTATAATGTTTTTGTGTCTTCATTTTTTTTATATTTTACTATATTTCATGGATTTGAACACTGTACCTTCTTACTGTGACGCAACAGTGATAACAACTGGGCCACTGTGTTGCTTTCTTGTTCTAGGACTTTTTTATGACTTTTTTCAACATACTATACTATGACTTTTTTTTTACAAATTTTCGACATACTATACTATGGCTTTTTTTCGGCATACTACACTATGGCTTTTTTGTGACATTTTTCGACATACTATTGAGGCAACAATGCTAACAGTTGGGCCACTGTGCTGCTTTACTTTACTATGACTTTTTTCAACATACTATACTATGACTTTTTTATCAACATTTTTGACATACTATGACTTTTTTTCTAAAATGTATACATCCTATACTATGATGTGTTTAGTGACTTTTTTTAAATTTTTATATTGTTCTATACTTCATGGATTCAAACCCTGTACCTTCTTGCTGTGAGGCAACAGTGCTAAACATTGGGCCACTGTGCTGCTTTCTTACACTGTGACTTTATTCGACATACTATACTCTGACTTTTTGTGACTTTTTTCAACATACTATACTATGACTTTTTTTCGACATACTATTGAGGTAACAGTGCTAACCATTGGGCCACTGTGCTGCTTTACTTTACTATGACCTTTTTTCGACATACTATACTATGATGTTTTTGTGACTTTTTTCAACATACTAAACTATGATTTTTTCGACATACTATACTATGGCTTTATTGTGACTTTTTTCGACATACTATTGAGTCAACAGTGCTAACCATTGGGCCACTGTGCTGCTTTACTTTACTATGACTTTTTTCGACATACTATACTATGACATTTTTTCAAAATTTTCGACATGCTATACTATGATGTTTTTGTGACTTTTTCAACATACTATACTATGACTTTTTTTCGACATACTATAATTACTTTTTTTTTACATACTATACTATGATTTATTTCTCAAAATTTTCGACATACTATTGAGGCAACAGTGCTAACGATTGGGCCACTGTGCTGCTTTACTTTACTATGACTTTTTTTGACACACAATACTATGACTTTTTTTAGACATACTATACTATGATGTTTTTGTGACTTTTTTCAACATACTATACTATGCCTTTTTGTAACTTTTTTCCACATACTATACTATGACGTTTTTGTGACTTTTTTCGACATACTATACTATGACCTTTTTTTACAAATTTTCAACATACTATACTATGGCTTTTTTGTGACTTTTTTAGACATACTATACTATGATGTTTTTCAGACTTTTTTCAACATACTATACTATGGCTTTTTTGTGACTTTTTTCGACATACTATTGAGGTAACAGTGCTAACCATTGGGCCACTGTGCTGCTTTCCTTTACTATGACTTTTTTCAACATACTATACTACAACATCTTTTCGACATACTAAGCTATGACGTTTTTCAGACTTTTTTTTTATTATACTATACTTTGTGGATTGGAACCTTGTACCATTGCTGTGAGGCAGAAGTTCTAACCATTGGGCCATCATGTAGCTTTCTTATTCTAGGACTTTTTTTGTGACTCTTTTCAACATACTATACTATGGCTTTTTTTCAAATTTTTTCGACATACTATACTATGATTTTTTTCAAAAGTTTCAATACACTATACTATGACTTTTTTTCGACATAACATACTATGGCTTTTTTTGTCACTTTTTTCAACATACTATACTATGACTTTTTGTAACTTTTTTCGACATACTATACTATGGCTTTTTTGTTACTTTTTTCGACATACTATTGAGGCAACAGTGCTAACCATTGGGCCACTGTGCTGCTTTCCTTTACTATGACTTTTTTCGACATACTATACTATGACTTTTTTTCAAAATTTTCGACATGCTATAATGTTTTTGTGACTTCTTTTTTTTTATATTTTACTATATTTCATGGATTTGAACACTGTACCTTCTTACTGTGACGCAACAGTGCTAACCACTGGGCCACTGTGTTGCTTTCTTGTTCTAGGACTTTTTTATGACTTTTTTCAACATACTATACTATGACTTTTTTTTACAAATTTTCGACATACTATACTATGGCTTTTTTTGGGCATACTACACTATGGCTTTTTTGTTACTTTTTTCGACATACTATTGAGTCAACAGTGCTAACCATTGGGCCACTGTGCTGCTTTACTTTACTATGACTTTTTTCAACATACTATACTATGACTTTTTTATCAACATTTTTGACATACTATGCCTTTTTTTCTAAAATGTTTACATCCTATACTATGATGTGTTTAGTGACTTTTTAAAATTTTTATATTGTTCTATACTTCATGGATTCAAACCCTGTACCTTCTTGCTGTGAGGCAACAGTGCTAACCATTAGGGCCACTGTGCTGCTTTACTGTCACTGTTACTTACGACATACTATACTCTGACTTTTTGTGACTTTTTTCAACATACTAAACTATGATTTTTTTGACATACTATACTATGGCTTTATTGTGACTTTTTTCGACATAGTATTGAGTCAACAGTGCTAACCATTGGGCCACTGTGCTGCTTTACTTTACTATGACTTTTTTCGACATACTATACTATGACATTTTTTCAAAATTTTCGACATGCTATACTATGATGTTTTTGTGACTTTTTCAACATACTATACTATGACTTTTTTTCGACATACTATAATTACTTTTTTTTTTACATACTATACTATGATTTATTTCTAAAAATTTTCGACATGCTATGAAGGCAACAGTGCTAATGATTGGGCCACTGTGCTGCTTTATTTACTATGACTTCTTTTGACACACTATGCTATGACTTTTTTTAGACAAACTATACTATGATGTTTTTGTGACTTTTTTTCAACATACTATACTATGAATTTTTTCGACATACTATTGAGGCAACAGTGCTAACCATTGGGCCACTGTGCTGTTTTCTTTTACTATGACTTTTGTTAGACATACTATACTATGATGTTTATGTGACTTTTCTCAACATACTATACTATGCCTTTTTGTAACTTTTTTCCACATACTATACTATGACTTTTTTTTTTTACAAATTCTCGGGATACTATACTATGTCTTTTTTTCGACATACTATGAAGTCAACAGTGTTAACCATTGGGCCACTGTACTGCTTTCCTTTACTATGACTTTTTTTTTTACAAATTTTTGACATACTATACTATAGCTTTTTTTTTTTACAAATATTCGACATACTATACTATGGCTTTTTTGTGACATTTTTCAACATACTATTGAGACAACAGTGCTAACCATTGGGCCACTGTGCTGCTTTCCTTTACTATGACTTTTTTCGACATACTATACTATGACATTTTTTCAAAATTTTCGACATGCTATGAAGGCAACAGTGCTAACGATTGGGCCACTGTGCTGCTTTACTTTACTATGACTTTTTTTGACACACTATACTATGAATTTTTTTAGACATACTATACTATGATGTTTTTGTGACTTTTTTCAACATACTATACTATGCCTTTTTTTCAAAATTTTCGACATGCTATACTATGACTTTTTTTCGACATGCTATACTATGATGTTTTTGTGACTTTTTCAACATACTATACTATGACTTTGTTTCGACATACTATAATAA
The DNA here is from genome assembly GCF_010015445.1 of Perca fluviatilis. NCBI lineage: Eukaryota > Metazoa > Chordata > Actinopteri > Perciformes > Percidae > Perca > Perca fluviatilis. The sequence goes on along the minus strand of NC_053121.1, from coordinate 15,077,412 downwards.
CTTTTTTTTTACATACTATACTATGATTTATTTCTCAAAATTTTCGACATGCTATGAAGGCAACAGTGCTAACGATTGGGCCACTGTGCTGCTTTACTTTACTATGACTTTTTTTGACACACTATACTATGACTTTTTTTAGACATACTATACTATGATGTTTTTGTGACTTTTTTCAACATACTATACTATGCCTTTTGGTAACTTTTTTCCACATACTATACTATGACTTTTTTTTACAAATTTTCGACATACTATACTATGGCTTTTTTTCGGCATACTATACTATGGCATTTTTGTGACATTTTTCGACATACTATTGAGGCAACAGTGCTAACCATTGGGCCACTGTGCTGTTTTCCTTTACTATGACTTTTTTTAGACATACTATACTATGATGTTTATGTGACTTCTTTCAACATACTATACTATGCCTTTTTGTAACCTTTTTCCACATACTATACTATGGCTTTTTTTTACAAATTCTCGACATACTATACCATGGCTTTTTTTGACATACTATGAAGGCAACAGTGCTAACCATTGGGCCACTGTACTGCTTTCCTTTACTATGACTTTTTTTTAACAAATTTTTGACATACTATACTATGGCTTTTTTTTACAAATTTTCGACACACTATACTATGGCTTTTTTGTGACTTTTTTTCGACATACTATGCTATTACTTTTTTTCGATATACTATACTATGATTTTTTTCTCAAAATTTTCGACATACTATGAAGGCAACAGTGCTAACCATTGGGCCACCGTGCTGCTTTACTTTACTATGACTTTTTTCGACACACTATGCTATGACTTTTTTTCGACCGTTACAAAAACATCTTCTGATGCACAACCTTGGACACATCATCAGTGTTGTTTCCAGGAGTCACTGGGTGTTTCGGGTGTTGCAACAGACATCCTCGTCCTGGCGACCCGACCAAGGCTGATCAGACCCCGGCCTGTGTCCAAGTGGCGTTCTACTGCCCCCACTGCTCTCCCCTCTTTAACCAGAGCCATCTGGATGCTTTTTCTGCTGCCTCCACGTTGTTGCCTATGGCTCTTCTTCGGCTAGCACCTGTTATGCCCAGCATGCCGTAGGCCTTGCTCAGGGAGTGACTGGCAAACCCCCTACTGCCCACCTCTACTGGCGTACACCTGGTCCTCCATGCGTTCCTCCGACAATCCTCCAGTTCTTGATATTTCTCCCTCTTTCTCTCTTGTGCCTCCTCCATCCTTTCCTCCCAGGGCACTGTCAGCTCTAACAGGATTAGTTGTTTTGTGGCCTCAGAGACCAAGATGATGTCAGGTCTCAATTTGGACTGGGCGATGTGTGTCGGGATTTTCAGCTGCCTTTCCAGGTCGGCTGTCATCGCCCAGTCTCGGGCCGTGGAGAGCAAACCTACAGAGCAGTTTTTTCGGTGTCTTCTCTGGCTTTTGTCCTTCCCTGATGAAGTGAATGGCATTGGTTGTAGCTTTGGTGTATCGGCTGTCCTTGATCCCCTTGCTGATTGCCTCAGCGATGGAATTGAGGACCTGGTCATGCCTCCATCGATACCGGCCCTCACCCAGCGCCTTGGAGCAGCTGCTCAGGATGTGTTCTAATGTTCCTATTTTGGAACAAAGGGGGCATGCAGGTGTCTCTATTTTGCCCCATGTGCACAGGTTGGATGGACTTGGAAGGACATCATAGACCCCCTGAATCAAAAATTTGATCCTTCCAGATGTCCTTCCAGGTAACACTTCGCTCCATCGCCTGCTCCCACTTCATCCAGGCGCCTTGCTGCCGCATGACCACTGCTCTGCTAGTTCGTTCTTCCTCGACTGAAGCTCGCACCTCCTCCTGTACCAGCCTCTGCCTCTCCTTTCCGCTGGCAGAGTCATATCGGGTCGCTGTTAAGCTCCCAAGTCCGGCTCTGCCTTGCGCCACTGTTCCAAGGATGGCCTTGTGTTTCAGCCGAGTCTCTGCTTGATGGAAAGCCTCGGCGGCCTTCCACTTCCTCCCTGTTGTCACAACAATCCCTGCGCCGGACACTTTGGCATCTCTGGATCCAGAGTACTGCAGGTGTTCCGTGCCGTTCGCAAAAATGAACTCCTCCCTGACTGAGCTTAAAGGGAGTCTGAGCTTGTTGGTGTTCCTTAGGCTACGCGGCAGACCCAGCCATCCGTGTAGATAGGTGCTCACCTTTTGCTCAAAACCTTCCACCACAGTCATGGGGACCTCCTAGATAAGCAAAGGCCAGAGGATTCTTGGGAGGATTCCATGCTGGTAAACCCAAGCCTTGAATCTTCCAGGGAGCCCAGACTTATCCACTGTTCTCAACCATCCCTCCAGGTCAGCACCGGTTGCCTTGATGGAGTCTCTGTCGTTCAGGCTGCAGTTGAAGACCTTCCCAAGGCTCTTCACTGGTCTCTCTGTGACTGACGATACTATACTATGATGTTTTTGAGACTTTCTTCAACATACTATACTATGGCTTTTTTGTGACTTTTTTCGACATACTATACTATGACCTTTTTTTACAAATTTTCGACATACTGTACTATGACTTTTTTGTGACTTTTTTCGACATACTATACTATGATGTTTTTGAGACTTTTTTCGACATACTATACTATGGCTTTTTTGTCACTTTTTTCAACATACTATACTATGACTTTTTGTAACTTTTTTCGACATACTATACTATGGCTTTTTTGTTACTTTTTTCGACATACTATTGAGGCAACAGTGCTAACCATTGGGCCACTGTGCTGCTTTCCTTTACTATGGCTTTTTTCGACATACTATACTATGACTTTTTTTCAAAATTTTCGACATGCTATAATGTTTTTGTGACTTCTTTTTTTTTTATATTTTACTATATTTCATGGATTTGAACACTGTACCTTCTTACTGTGACGCAACAGTGCTAACCACTGGGCCACTGTGTTGCTTTCTTGTTCTAGGACTTTTTTATGACTTTTTTCAACATACTATACTATGACTTTTTTTTACAAATTTTCGACATACTATACTATGGCTTTTTTTGGGCATACTACACTATGGCTTTTTTGTTACTTTTTTCGACATACTATTGAGGCAACAGTGCTAACCATTGGGCCACTGTGCTGCTTTACTTTACTATGACTTTTTTCAACATACTATACTATGACTTTTTTATCAACATTTTTGACATACTATGCCTTTTTTTCTAAAATGTATACATCCTATACTATGATGTGTTTAGTGACTTTTTTAAATTTTTATATTGTTCTATACTTCATGGATTCAAACCCTGTACCTTCTTGCTGTGAGGCAACAGTGCTAACCATTGGGCCACTGTGCTGCTTTCTTACACTGTGACTTTATTCGACATACTATACTCTGACTTTTTGTGACTTTTTTCAACATACTAAACTATGATTTTTTCGACATACTATACTATGGCTTTATTGTGACTTTTTTCGACATACTATTGAGTCAACAGTGCTAACCATTGGGCCACTGTGCTGCTTTACTTTACTATGACTTTTTTCGACATACTATACTATGACATTTTTTCAAAATTTTCGACATGCTATACTATGATGTTTTTGTGACTTTTTCAACATACTATACTATGACTTTTTTTCGACATACTATAATTACTTTTTTTTACATACTATACTATGATTTATTTCTAAAAATTTTCGACATGCTATGAAGGCAACAGTGCTAACGATTGGGCCACTGTGCTGCTTTACTTTACTATGACTTTTTTTGACACACTATACTATGACTTTTTTTAGACATACTATACTATGATGTTTTTGTGACTTTTTTCAACATACTATACTATGCCTTTTTGTAACTTTTTTCCACATACTATACTATGACTTTTTTTTTACAAATTTTCGGCATACTATACTATGCCTTTTTGTAACTTTCTTCAACATACTATACTATGACTTTTTTTTACAAATTTTCGGCATACTATACTATGGCTTTTTTTCGACATACTATGAAGGCAACAGTGCTAACCATTGGGCCACTGTACTGCTTTCCTTTACTATGACTTTTTTTTGTACAAATTTTCGACATACTATACTATGACTTTTTTTCAACATACTATACTATGAATTTTTTCGACATTCTATTGAGGCAACAGTGCTAACCATTGGGCCACTGTGCTGTTTTCCTTTACTATGACTTTTGTTAGACATACTATACTATGATGTTTATGTGACTTTTCTCAACATACTATACTATGCCTTTTTGTAACTTTTTTCCACATACTATACTATGACTTTTTTTTTTACAAATTCTCGGCATACTATACTATGGCTTTTTTTCGACATACTATGAAGGCAACAGTGCTAACCATTGGGCCACTGTACTGCTTTCCTTTACTATGACTTTTTTTTTTTACAAATTTTTGACATACTATACTATGGCTTTTTTTTTTTTTTACAAATATTCGACATATGGCTTTTTTTCGACATACTATACTATTGCTTTTTTGTGACATTTTTCGACATACTATTGAGACAACAGTGCTAACCATTGGGCCACTGTGCTGCTTTCCTTTACTATGACTTTTTTCGACATACTATACTATGACATTTTTTCAAAATTTTCGACATGCTATGAAGGCAACAGTGCTAACGATTGGGCCACTGTGCTGCTTTACTTTACTATGACTTTTTTTGACACACTATACTATGCCTTTTTTTAGACATACTATACTATGATGTTTTTGTGACTTTTTTCAACATACTATACTATGACTTTTTTTTTTACAAATTTTCGACATACTATACTATGGCTTTTTTTTACAAATTTTCGACATACTATACTATGGCTTTTTTTCGGCATACTACACTATGGCTTTTTTGTTACTTTTTTCGACATACTATTGAGGCAACAGTGCTAACCATTGGGCCACTGTGCTGCTTTCTTTTACTATGACTTTTTTCGACATACTATACTATGACTTTTTTTCAAAATTTTCAACATGCTGTACTGTGACTTTTTTTCGACTTGCTATACTATGATGTTTTTGTGACTTTTTCAACATACTATACTATGCCTTTTTGTGACTTTTTCAACATACTATACTATGCCTTTTTGTGACTTTTTCGACATACTATACTATGACTTTTTTGTGAATTTCTTCAACATACTATACTATGACTTTTTTGTGAATTTCTTCAACATACTATACTATGGCTTTTTTGTGACATTTTTCGACATACTATTGAGACAACAGTGCTAACCATTGGGCCACTGTGCTGCTTTCCTTTACTATGACTTTTTTCGCCATACTATACTATCAGGGTGCGAACTACGGGGGAGCTAGGGGGAGCTCGGCTCCCCTTAATAAGACATGGGCTCCCCTGAAAACGTGATTTGTGAAATTTTGGGGGGTCTCTAAAAATATTGACAATGTGTCATTTTGACGTGCAATTTCAGTTTTGTGTAATGGGATCATCGTGAATTATAATGTGTAAAACTGCAAAAATATAATTCATGCGTGATGGTGATTTAAACCCAATTCACTTCAATAAAGAAAACTATACATGTTATTCTTGTTATGAGCATCAAAGGCCGGCGCGTTCGCGGTGCAAATCCAACTCATGTTTAGTAGGCTACATGTTAACTCAAAGATTCGTAGAAAAAATATAAACATTGGAGGCCATTAATCGGTGCGCAAAGTCCTTGAAATCCATTCTGCAGTAAGCATCATATAGCCATGGCAAAAAGTAAACAAGGCAGTTTAATTAATTTTGGTTTTACTAAGAAATTGTGTAGCGATGACGTTAATAGCACGACTAATTCACCTGCTGCAAGCCCTGTTAGCACACCTCCCACCGGGGTGACAACGCAAGAAGAAGCTGAAGAAATAATGTCCTCTCTGGCTGAAGTTGATCCTAACCCCTCGCCCCTCTCTCCCGTTAAATTGGAACAGCCAGCAGTGGAGAGCCTGGAAGAGCCCATATACATGGCTGTTTGTTAAGGATGGAAGCTTGGGGTGCGTCGCTATGGTCTAATTGAACGGAGGAATTCTGGTATTCTTCTTATTGTTTATATATTTGTGGGTGGCTGTTTGCCCTATCTATTCCTGTCGATAAAGTATGGTAGGGTAAATCCTGTATAGTGAATACACTTTTAGCTGTTATGTATCTTTGTAAGTCATTGTAAGTTGCAAGCTGTCACCGCTCGCGCGGAAAAAAGTGGGCCGCTCCCGAAGGTCACGGTATAGTTCGAACACTGTATACTATGACATTTTTTCAAAATTTTCGACATGCTATACTATGACTTTTTTTTCGACATGCTATACTATGATGTTTTTGTGACTTCTTTCAACATACTATACTATGACTTTGTTTCGACATACTATAATTACTTTTTTTTTACATACTATACTATGATTTATTTCTCAAAATTTTCGACATGCTATGAAGGCAATAGTGCTAACGATTGGGCCACTGTGCTGCTTTACTTTACTATGACTTTTTTTGACACACTATACTATGCCTTTTTTTAGACATACTATGATGTTTTTGTGACTTTTTTCAACATACTATACTATGACTTTTTTTTTTACAAATTTTCGACATACTATACTATGGCTTTTTTTTTACAAATTTTCGACATACTATACTATGGCTTTTTTTCGGCATACTACACTATGGCTTTTTTGTTACTTTTTTCGACATACTATTGAGGCAACAGTGCTAACCATTGGGCCACTGTGCTGCTTTCCTTTACTATGACTTTTTGTAGCAATACTATACTATGATGTTTATGTGACTTCTTTCAACATACTATACTATGCCTTTTTGTAACTTTTTTCCACATACTATACTATGACTTTTTTTTTTTACAAATATTCAACATACTATACTATGGCTTTTTTTCGACATACTATGCCATGGCTTTTTTGTGACATTTTTCGACATACTATTGAGAGAACAGTGCTAACCATTGGGCCACTGTGCTGCTTTCCTTTACTATGACTTTTTTCGACATACTATACTATGACATTTTTTCAAAATTTTCGACATGCTATACTATGACTTTTTTTCGACATGCTATACTATGATGTTTTTGTGACTTTTTCAACATACTATACTATGACTTTGTTTCGACATACTATAATTACTTTTTTACATACTATACTATGATTTATTTCTCAAAATTTTCGACATGCTATGAAGGCAAGTGCTAACGATTGGGCACAATTGGGCTGCTTTTACCTTTACTATGACTTTTTTGACACACTATACTATGCCTTTTTTAGACATATTTATGATGTTTTTTCACTTTTTTAACATACCATGAACTAATTTTTCATATAATTTATACTATACATTATATACATTTTCATTATTTTGCACCATAAAACTTTTACTTTTTTTTTTTTTATTATCTTTTCGTAACTATTGAGGCAACAGTGCTAACCATTGGGCCACTGTGCCCTTTAATCTTTACTATGACTTTTTGACACACTATACTATGCCTTTTTTACATACCTATATGTTTTTTTGTGGACTTTTTTCAACATACTATACTATGCCTTTTAGAACCTTTTTTTTCCACATACTCATACTATGACTCTTTTTTTAAATTTTCGACATAACTATACTATGTTTTTTTTACAAATTTTCGACATACTATACCTATGGCCTTTTTTCGGCATACTACACTATGGCTTTTTGTTACTCTTTTCGATATATTATTGAGGCAACAGTGCTAACACATTGGGCAACTGTGCTGCTTTTCCTTACTGTGTGACTTTTTTGACACACTATACTATGCCCTTTTTAGACATACCTATGATGTTTTGGGGCTTTTTTAACATACTATACCTATGCCTTTTTGTACTTACTTTTTAAAACATGACTTTTTTTACAATTTTTGACAACTATACTCATGTCTTTTTTACAAATTTTCGACATACTATACTATGGCTTTTTTCGCGCATACTACACTATGGCTTTTTGTTACTTTTTTCGACATAACTATTGAGGCAACAGTGCTAACCATTGGGCCACTGTGCTGCTTTCCCCTTTACTATGACTTTTTTTCGACATACTATACTATGACTTTTTTTCAAAATTTTCAACATGCTGTACTATGTGACTTTTTTCGACTTGCTATAACTATGACTTTTTTTTTACAGCTATAACTATGATGTTTTTTGTGACTTTTTCAACATAACTATACTATGCCTTTTTGTGACATTTTTCGACATACTATACTATGGCTTTTTTTCGGCATACTACACTATGGCTTTTTTCTTACTTTTTTCGACATACTATTGAGGCAACAGTGCTAACCATTGGGCCACTGTGCTGCTTTCCTTTACTATGACTTTTTTCGACATACTATACTATGAGTTTTTTTCCAAATTTTCGACATTCTATACTATGAGTTTTTTTTCGACATACTATACTATGACTTTTTTTCGACATACTATTGAGGCAACAGTACTAATCATGGCACTGTGCTGCTTTTACTTTTACTATGACTTTTTTCGGCAGACTATACTATGACTTTTTACACTATTTTTCAACAAACTATATTATGACTTTTAATCTTTTTTCGACATACTATACTATGACTTTCTTCAATGTACTATACTAAATTGTTTTTCACCATAGTATACTATGACTTATCGACATGCTTTACTGTGACTTATAAATCACTTTTTCGACATACTATCATTTTTTCGACGATATAGTACGACTTTTTATCACTTTTTTCAACATACTATAACTTTTTATAACTTTTTTACGACATACTGTACTATGACAATTTATAACCTTTTTCCGCATACTCCATAACTATGACTTTTTATAATTTTTTTTCACATACTACGACTTTTGTGTGCCACCGATGACTTTTAAATTTTTTCAATATTACCTATACTATGGCTTTTTTCGGCATACTACACTGATGGGTTTTTCTTACTTTTTCGACATACTATTGAGGCAACAGTGCTAACCATTGGGCCACTGTGCTGCTTTCCTTTACTATGACTTTTTTCGACATACTATACTATGACTTTTTTTCAAAATTTTCAACATGCTGTACTATGACTTTTTTTCGACTTGCTATACTATGACTTTTTTTCGACATGCTATACTATGATGTTTTTGTGACTTTTTCAACATACTATACTATGCCTTTTTGTGACTTTTTCGACATACTATACTATGACTTTTTCACACACTACATTATGGATTTTTGTGAGCATTTTTATGGCTTTTTTTGGCATACATACATGGCTTTGCTTTTTGTAAGCTTTTTTTCGACATACTATTGAGGCAACAGTGCTAACCATTGGGCCACTGTGCTGCTTTCCTTTACTATGACTTTTTTCGACATACTATACTATGAGTTTTTTTCCAAATTTTCGACATTCTATACTATGAGTTTTTTTTCGACATACTATACTATGACTTTTTTTCGACATACTATTGAGGCAACAGTGCTAACCATTGGGCCACTGTGCTGCTTTACTTTACTATGACTTTTTTCGACAGACTATACTATGACTTTTTACACTATTTTTCAACAAACTATATTATGACTTTTTTAACTTTTTTTTCGACATACTATACTATGACTTTCTTCAATGTACTATACTAAATTTTTTTCACCATAGTATACTATGACTTATCGACATGCTTTACTGTGACTTATTAATCACTTTTTCGACATACTATAATTTTTTTCGACGTATTACAGTACGACTTTTTATCACTTTTTTCAACATACTATACTATGACTTTTTTATACTTTTTTTTCCGACATACTGTACTATGACAATTTATACCTTTTTTCCGACATACTATACTATGACTTTTTATACTTTTTTTCACATACTACGACTTTTGTTGACATGCTATACGATGACTTTTAAGACTTTTTTTCGACATACTATACCATGACTTTTTTCGGCATACTACACTACGACTTTTTATCACTTTTTTCAACATACTATATTATGACTTTTTTTGACATACTATGACTTTTTATACTTTCTTTCGACATACTATACTATGACTTTTTTCGCCATAGTATACTATGACTTTTTTCGACATACACTACTACTTTTTTTGACATACTATACTATAACTTTTTTATACTTTTCGACACTATGACTTTTTTCGACATACTATGACAATTTAGTTTTTTTGACATATTATGCTATGATTTTTTATACTTTTTTTTTACATAATACACTATGACTTTTTTAAGCATGCTATACAAGGTGAATTGCCAGGATGCAGTCCAAACTACGTACTTTGATCTGTACAGAGATTTGAACCAGTGACCTTCCAGTTCCCAACCCAACTCCCTACGGACTGAGCTAATGCACTTAATGGAGGGCCGGGTTGAGAATGCAGAATGACCTGGTTGAGAATGCACCATGTTAAATAGGTGATTACAGATGTGCCTCAGTGTACTTTTAATGTCATCATAGTAAAAATAATGTCCTTCTAAAAACTATCTACCACCTAAAATATCAAACTCCACAAAATTTGTTTCTCCGTGTTTTCTCACTCATCAAGTCATGGCACACTGTAAAGAGCTGCTTATGTGATTCTTTTACAAGTGTACATTCTCAATAAACCCACATTTTTTAAAATGTTTTTAATTTATAGTTGGAAAATTACATCTTTACATGAGCCCATTTAGATGTTACAGGCAAAACAGGCATCTATGAGTAACCACAGGCACAATATGGGCAGACTCGTACTATACTAGATAACGCCACATGGAAAAGCTGTGGCCTCTGTTAAATATTGTATGTTTAAACTTCATGAGCTTGAGGCAGTCTGCTTCACATAGTTACCAACCTGCATTTGGTCATTTTATGACACAGGGGAGTCAAAAAAACTGTAAGGTAAATTTGGGGGTTTTAAATATCTAACTTATGTACAGGTCATGGCTCATTTAAAACAGGGATCCCATAATTCCTTTATGCCCACATCCACCAACCTGCACCATTTGCTTTCCACACTTCACAATCGTAGCAATGTCAACCCCCCCATTTTAAACCAGTACTGTGCTTGACAATCAGTGGAGGAAACGTGCAAACATAAGGGCAAAAACAATGTTGAATTAGGACACATGGATCAAATATCAGGTCTTTAACATCAAAATAGCCAAGGCATTCACACCATCATAGAAATCCAACCTTCTCCATGCTGCATCCATAGGTATTAATACAACCTGCCTTCCTCAGAAGTAATTTGGGATATGGTTCTGGTTTTGCACAAAGCTATGTCAGTTTCAGTACATTTCAGTAGATGATTAAATTATTTGCTGCAACAGTTACTGGTGAGGAAGGACAATAATTAACTGGTAGCTAGTACAGACAATGGAAAACAAACTTCTTTGTCCACATGGATACAAAGTTGAGTTTAAGAAATATTTATTTGATAAAATTCAAGACTTTCCAGGCTATTGGGAACCCTGTTAACACAACCAAACAAGGATTGGACTGGATGCAGGGTGGTATATTTTTCCAGGTTAGGATTTTATCTCAATGATCCCTTGTGCATAATGGCCATTTAACAAAATAAGAAAAAGAAGAAAAAAACAGGGGTGGGCGGGCATTGGAGGTAAAAGGAGTTTCCATGTACAGGAGGTATTTCATCTATTAATCGTCCGTAAGGTCCTGAACAAAAAGGACCTCGGAGCGGCTGAGTCCTGCCTCTTTCAGTGTGGGAGGGTTGGGCTGCTCTTCAGTCGGAAGGCAGGGCAGGACTCGGCGAGGGAAGTTTGTAATTATCTGAAACTTCTCTGGGCTTTCTTTTAAAGAGAAGAGGAAGTCGTATATTACCTGTGAAAGAAAAAAGTAGTCAAGTGAATTGTTAAATAACCACGAGTGGTAGTAGATATAGAGAAGAAATTCTTTATAATGAGTTTTTATTATAATGTTTTTAGAGCAGCCTGAAAAAGAGTTACAATATGGCTTTAATTAGCAGCCTGAAAAAAAAGAGTTGAAATATAGCTTTAATTTTTTTTTTTGATGTGCTTCATGTGAGATCCATTACAGTATCTGAAAGAAATATTTTGTTCATATGTGGACCAAGTAGCATTAGATTAACACATTTCTAATTGGGGGCAGCAGGAGGAGCTGTACATAGCACATTGTTTGAAACGTGTGGATTAAATTTATTTGAACAAACTAGTAAATATCACTGTCAAATCTGCTCTAAACCACTGTAAGGTAAATCAGTCAGGGTCAACCGGGTGTGTACACAGGTTCTTGAAACAGTGGCGCTTACCGTCAGAGACTGCCCAAAGAGGAATCGTCGCTCTACTCGTGTATCATTGGGCAGCTTAAACACTATTTTGACACTTTCTGGATCATCTGCAGGTGGCTCTGGGGGAAGACATTCGGACTTCCTCTCCTTCTCTTCTTCGAGTGTCTGGAGTCACAACAAAAATTGACAACATGATCAAAAAATAAAGAATTGTGTTAAGAAATATGTTAAAGAGACGACCGTCTCTTTAAAGTAATTTATTAGTTAAGGTCTCCATGTATCGATGGGCATGTACAACATAATAAAATGGAAAGTAAGACTCACTTGTCGTCTCCGCTCCTCAGCAAGAACACTCTGCCGGACCTTCTCCTCCTCTTGCCTCAGCTGCTCCTCCTCCTCCCTTTTCTTTCGGTCCTTCTCCTGGTCGGCACGAAGGGAGGCCAGGTAGGCCTCGTCCTGCTGCTGTCTCAGCACTTGGGTCTGGTTCCTCTCCTCCCTGAAACAAAGTATGATCTGTCCTTATGAACTGTGAAACTGTTCGGGTATACTAGCAGAGTGTGCCATTAAACAGAGAAAGATTTAATTTAATTTATACTCTATTGATCCCCAATGGGGAAATTCCAATTTACACTCCGTTATTACACACAGGCCTGAAATGCACTAAGGTAGAGATGTCTGAGTGAGTGGGCTGAAGCAGGCGCCCTGAGCGGTTGGTGCCCAGGAGGTGACTGGCATCTTTCTGTACTTCAGTCCACACGGGGACTTGAACCAGCGACCCCTCCGATTCCCAATCGAACTGCCTACGGACTGAGCTTCTGCCATTGATTGATTGTTGTCATTGGCGCTTTGGCCAAGTGTGTTTGCCTGGGTTTAGGAAGTGTCCTTCATGGTGTAAGTGTTTATAACTAGGATACTAGTCTGCATACAGATGTATAGTTTCTGCATTAAATCTAAAAAATAATTTTGAGCCAAACACCAGTTGACCTCTGCCTATAAAAACAATGTAATCTGATTAGTAAATATTAACTTTAATCACAAGTGGAATGCTCATTTTAAACTAAGAATCAATGTAAACTTTTTTTAATTCAACATTATTGATATATATTTACATATTTTGGACTGTAACTGTGAGTGAAAATGAATTGAAGTGCTTAATCACCAACTCCAGGCCATAACATTTTGAGCTTCAACAATGGAATGGAACTTCCAGTCTACACCAATGGAAATGTTGATGGGATGTCTTATGTTGAGCAATCTATCTATGAATTTATTTACCGTTCAAGGCGCTCTGACATCAGATGGGTTTGGTTGGCATCCATGATGAAGGTGAGCTGATTGATGAAGTCCTCTGGCTGAATGAGACCCTCGAGCCTGCCCACCACTGTCATCTTGCGGTCCTTCAGCATTATCATGGCCAGGAATGGGTAGGTGTTCTCTCGCAATGCTTGGGACACTAAAGCACACCCAAATATTACACATCAAAATCTCCCTGTTTCAACAGTGGTGCTACCACCCACCCCCACCCCCACCCACACACACACATTTGAGTTCTCCACTGAGACTTCAATTGCCATTGCCACCCAAAAAGGTAAATGGAATTTTGTTTGCCAACCAATTACATTTGACATGACATTCTCAACATGTCTAGATGGGCATGTTGAGTTTCCAGATTTCCAGAAACAATCTCCCAGTTACTAAGTATAATCCACAGGACTTGCTTTCCTTTTTTTCATGATTTTCACAGCACACACATATCTCTTAAGTTCCTTGTATTAGGGTGACAGAAGTCTCAATGAGGAACTCAAAACCTGGGACTATAAACCCAATAAAAAGAACAATCCCCTCAGGTTAAACATAAGGAGGGGCACTTTACCAACTTTCAAATCCACCAGTTTGAGTTTGTCTCATATGTCTTTCATACAGGGGATTAGGGCTGGGCTGTATATCGACTTTTTTTTAAATTTATATCAATATATTTATTATTTATATAACGAGATATAAGCTGAGATCATTCTGATTTTTATCAAGATAGTTTGATGTTGCGTTAAATGACTAATTTCTTCTGTAAAGCCATGCCAGTGCATCTCTCTCGTAACCACCCGCTGCGTCTGCCCGGCTCACTTGCTGACAACAGGGAACAATAAGAATTGCCCGATGCCCTGGAGCCAGTAAAAACATACATTGGACCAGAAAATACAATCAGACAGTTGTCCCATTGTGCCCGAGCTCAAAAAAGTGAGAGAGAGGCATGTGTCTGCTATACTCTCCAAGACTTCCTTACAGCAGGAACACAGAGATAGGTTTGTTTACTTCATAGATGATCGGGTGCTCAATCCTAAAACAACATAAAAGTTGAAGCACAAGATAACATTCATTGCATCTTGGGAGGAAAAACACAACTGGGTTGAGAATGATGACTCGTGTTGGAACGTAGCTCCTTTGAGGAATAGCTCAGTGTGTAGCCTACTGTGTGTGAGAGAGAGAGCCAGAGAGAAATGGTGGATGTGCTGAGAGAGCAGACAGCTGCTGGCTATCGGAGCAGAGGAGGAATTCACAGTAAAGTTGTCACAGTACAGTGTAGGTTTCACTGTTAAGCAGGAAACTAAAACCTGTTATTGTATTCCGTTATTGTTATAGAAAACAACTGAAGAAATCTTTTTAGTGATAGTGTGTTTATTTAATATGGGCTTCGTATCGCCATTCAGCCTAAGAATACCGAGATATGATTTTTGGTCAATATGGCCCAACCCTACAGGGGATGCATGTGTGCTTACATGTGTTAGTGATACTAAACAGATATTTTTCATGATCAGAGCAACCCATGTTACATAATCATTAAACAGCTTACACAAAAAATAGTGGGTTAAATAACAATACATTTGCATACCTCTGTAGCCCTCAGGTTTGCTGGTTGAGCATGCCCAAAAGAGCATTCGTGTGTTGAGGAAGGTTACGACCTCTTCTGTACATAACGTGGAGCTAGGAAGTGACAAATCAGAAGCACAAAACAAACAACTTATAAGGGAACACATTTTTCATGTGCACATGGATATAAAAATACACATAAATATACTAATATCAAACTAGAGCTTATGTGCCTTCATAACATAACAACCAGACTGCAGCTTGAGTGAAGACAAACTCAAGCAACTGAAGGACTTCTACGATGACCTTCAAAGTCACTGTTCCATTATCTTTAATGTGACTATTATTTGCCACTGTTCATCACACCCCCAACCGGCCCCGTCAGACACCGCTTACCAAGAGTCTGGGTCTGCCGAGGTTTCTTCCTAAAAGGGAGTTTTTCCTTGCCACTGTCGCAATAGCCACTGCTAATGCTTGCTCTTGAGGGAATTACTGTAATTGTTGGGGTTTTGGAATTTATAGAGTGTGGTCTAGACCTACTCTATCTGTAAAGTGTCTCAAGATAACTCTGTTATGATTTGATAGTATAAATAAAATTGAATTGAAAGGACAGCAACCACATGTCCTTCCATAGCACCTGCTGTTGCTCAGTGTCACTGAGCAACAGCAGGTGCTATGTCTCTGGTGAAGTAGGCAAGTATCATACCGGCAAAACTGGTCAGTGTCTTGATGATCCTCCCCGTGAAGATACACTAATAAGTAGCGGAGCTCCCGTTTGGCATCATTCAGTGCCTACATGTTTCAGGGTGAACAAAAAGCAAAGCAACATATTGCAATTTCACCTTATCCACCAACTAAAGCATTACAATATGTGCTAGTAATTGGCCATCTGCTGTCTGAACTCACCTGGCTGTATGTTCCCTGGTAAAATACAGGGTGTGACCGACCATACTTCTCCTCAAAAATATGAATGAAGGACACAACATCTCCGACAGGATCTGTCACACGACCACGAGGATCTGGCCTGATGAACCGCAGGGCAAACCTTGAAGAAGAAAAAAAAAAGGAGCATTGTGGCGATCAGTTACCTTGCGCTATCCAGCAGCTCAGAGTTTAAGTCAACGTGCTTGAATTACCTGAATATGTCCAGAAGTGTGTAATATGTAAATCTGATAGGTAGCATTATCAAGTAGTAACTCCATCCTATTAATCCCTGAAAAGAAGAACCAAAAACAGTCTATTATATTTAAACAGTAGAAAATTCCAAGATATGTTTTGTGTCATTAAAGTACAATTGAAAATGACAAAATCAATTAAAAAACAAAACCTCTTAGACTGGAGCTTCAGTGAAAATATTTAACATCTCTGCAGACATTTCATCCTAAAACACAAACACTAAAAGAACCTGCAGACCTACCCTGGGTTGTGGCCTTGAGACGATGTAACTATATACTCTATGGTCTGCTGTATTGACCTGCAATGGTCTGGATGGTGGAGGGTTAAACACACTGGGCACTCCTTCTTGCTCATTGAGTCTGTCTTGCACTGCAGCCTGAAACATACATTTAAGCCCATCATACTTGTGTCAAGTCCTTCAATAAACCAAAAGAAAAACAATGACATAACTCAAAGAAAGACAGCACAGTTCACAGAATCTGTATAGGAATAAAAATGTAAACAGAGCCATGAAAATCCAATTGTAAAATCCTCTGAAACGTTAAAAAAAAAAAAAAACATGTCCGTCTTACCTCTATGTTCCAGTTGTGCTGTTCTAATGTTCGACGACATTGGTCCATTGATTCCAAACCAGTTAGGTCCTGTTAGACATAAAAAGAAAGTCAGTCTAAAGGCCTCACGTTACTCATAAAAGCACAAAGTCAAGTTTGTATAGAGTCAGGGTTTCCTTCAGTAGCTTACAGGCTACTGGTTTGCTGTGTCAAGTTCTTCATGAAAAGTTAGCAAGAATTGAACTAGGGCTGCACAATTTTTTTGTAATGTCATTACAATATCAACTAGCGAAATAAACACATCGCGAAAGATAATCAGGGATTTTTTTGTTGTTGTTAGTTATAAGAGTATCAGTCGAAAACTGCACTTTTAACTATCACCCCATTTTTAATGGTGCCTTTTGTGTAGTTTGTTCAATAAAATAATGCTAGAAATAAGAAATAATTATAAATGTTTTTTATTTCAACAAGCAATTTGTTGTACTTTGGCAGTACAACAGAAAGGCAGAAGTGTGTAACGTATTTGTCAGTGATAGAGATGGCTCTGGTATGTTTATTCATTTCAAGTAATGTAGCTAGTTATCGCGATATTCAAAAACGTTAACGTTATCGCATATTTTCCTCATATTGTGCAGCCCTTAATCGTACAAAACTAAACTGTCTCGGCTGTCAAAGAGTTAGAATGAAATAATTAAAGTAACAATACTATTGAGTTGAGCAGCAAAATTAACGTCAACATGCACAGTTCAACGTTATACCAAGCAGGATGACGTTACATGTTAGCTAGCTCCCCATTTGTAGCTAGCTAGCTAGCTAACGTTATAGAAGTGAAGATAGCTGGAACAGGCTACATATTAAAAGGGGGAGGAAAGTTGCATCACTCGTATCATCATAAAACCAACAATTTAATTCAGCATAGCTGGAAACAGTTGTGTCGCGGAGAAACATCAGTTCGATCATCACTGCTTTGCTAATGCTAACTCGAAGATCTATGATGCTAGCTAACTCAGCAAGTGTTCAGTGGGACCGTCAGTTGACACCTTCTGTTAGCCAAGTTACCGTAAAGCCAAAACTATTATATTAAAAACAAGTGATGTTGGTTAACAAAGTGGTATTTGTTATAAGCCTTTGACTAAAATATAACAAACGTTAGGTTATTTCAGTCCACCCATAGCCCTAAAAGTCTGCTAACTAGTTAGATATCTTAGCTAACGTTAGCTAGCTTTGCTTACGTTAGCTTTGACTCAAGTTGACGTTAGCGTTAGGGGGCTGGGGTAAGTTGACTGTGCAAAACGCGTTTAAACACGGACAATTCCACCTACGTACAGTGACTCTGTATCAACGATAGTGTATTAATATGAGGTTTCAAATGGACACGTGTTAGTGTGGATTAGGCCTTCTACCTGAAACTGAAGGAGTTTTTCAGTCTGCGCCTGAGACAACTCTGGCTCCTCTGGCGCCGCCATCTTACCTCGCCAATCATCTAGCAAGGCGTAACAACGTCAGCTGTCTTTTCCTGATGCGGGCTGTGCTCTGAGCCTCTGCGGGCTACCGCCGCCTAGCTCTCTGGATGTAACCCGTATGAGCACGTCAGAGCTCTGGGTTATTGTCATTGTCCACAATAATCTATCAAATTGATTGTATTATTTGCACGGATCTTCTTTGACCCCCTTAACTGTAACCGCGGATGGCATGCAAACAAGCAATCTGAAAAAATCTTATATTTTATAGACCAGAGAATTAACTGCGAAAATAATCAATTGATTTCATTGGTAATGAAAATGAAACTAAACAATGAAAGAATTGTTACCTAATTGGTAAATGTCAGTTTTGTTCATATCATTGGTGTTTTATCTCATATTTATGGAGGACTAAAAATGACAGAAGGAAAAATAAATAAATAAATAAATATATAAATACATAAATATATAAATAAATGTATAAATACATACAGAAATGCATAAATAAATAAATAAATACATGTAAAAATACAGAAATAGCCATTTATGTTACCAAAATGTATTTATTTTCACTATATTTCTGCATTTATTTATTTATTTTTCCTTATGTCATTTTTAGTCCTCCATTCATATTTACTAACTCTAAAAAAAGTTATTTCAGTTAGCACTAACAGCTGCCTATCTACAGAATACAGAATAACAGAAGCACTAACTTATCACCGATTGAATTGATATTTACAGTTTTGGTTTTGCCACCAGAAACACAAGTTATATTTCTGGAATTAAGGAAAACAAGCTGAACACTGAAAGGAAAACCCTTTCTGAAAGACTTTAAAGCAAAGTTTCTTGGAGTGAGGCCAGCACCTTTTCTATTACATCTTTTCTCTGTCACTCTCCCATACACACATAAACAAACCTTACACATTTTGTACTAGTGAAAAGAAATTCTTTTATTTGGCCGTTCGTGGTTTGATTCCCACAATCTTTATCAAACTCAAAAAGAAAATCCAGCGAATTATGTAAATGTGAAAGTTAATCGTGTAAGAATATTCCCTCAGGTTGAATTGTCAGTAAGGTAGTGTACATTTGAACAAAAGGGATCATTTCATTTTCTTATTCTTAAACATTTTGTAGAATAAAAAGCAAACGTTGCATCAAAACGGTAAGATCAGGAAATAATCAGTTTCACAATATAGCACACTGTAGAATTTGTAGGTCCTAATTCCAAGTGGTGAGCCACCTCACGTCACTTTTTCCCCTCTACCATAATGATGTGGTACCCAAACTTGGTCTTGACAGGAGGGTCTGTGTAGTTTGGTTTATCCATGGAACTGACAGGTAGGGCGAACGCTGCATCCTGGAAAGGTCCAACCATCGATCCTCGCGTCATCCACCCCAGATCACCCTGTCACGAATAGAAACTTCATGAAGAGAACACATAGTATATACACCTAATAATACGAGTGAGTGCACGTGAGCAACACAAAGGCAAAATGGTTCACTGTACTGAAAATAGTAACTACTGTGAGCAATGCAGGAACTTGAAACACTTATTTTTGTATGGCTTCAGTTACCAGGCGCAATTAGCAGTGATGTAACGTGGTGTGCTGAGGCTTCAGAGTTTGTAAAGGGCGTGTCGAGGCTTGTATCATTTTAGAAAAATGACATCATTGATGACGCCCAAAGCCCTAACACAGCTGAGAAATTATTGTTCCTGAATAAAATCAATAAAGTCTCCCCTCTACGCCATTTCCCTAGTTACATAAGCAAATCCACTGCCCTCTGATCGGTTAAACCACTGCCACTTTCTAGTTTTAGAACACTAATATTGCCCCTCCTGCCATTATTTTATTACTCACAAGACACAGTTAAGTTATACAATCATAGGCCTACTTATCAGAAAATAGACACTATTTTGACTATAAATGCTTTACATTGAAAATGATTGTTTTTTTCAGTGTTCAGTCGTTGGCAGTCATTTTTCCCAAGCCTTTACTGGCTTGATCTAAACCAGATGGTTTAGATCATCTGTAAAATATCTGACTGTTTTCTACACTCTTTGACCACCAGGTGGTTTTGTGAGCACGAGTCCTCGAGAAATCAACCGTTCTGCTCAAAAGCGTCAATGCTTCATGAAGCTTCATCTCACCTTCACTAAAAATGAGGTCACACATAAGGATTAGTCATAAACAGACAGTTAGGGCTTACAGTCAATACTATGGGATAATTCAAATCAAGCAATAGAAGCCAACACAGGCTTTTTTTTATAGCTTGATTCAGTTGAGTCAGTAAAAGAAAAGGGCAGCACAAAAGTACTGAGTAACTGATAGGGCTGGGCGATATGGAGAAAATCAGATATCACGATATTTTTGACCAAATACCTCGATATCGATACCGCAACGATATTGTAGTGTTGACTATTGGTGCTTTCACAAAATATTTACACAATGAGATTTTTGATGAATAATCATCAGTAATGTGGATATAATGACTAAGTGGGTAAAGGCAAATAATAGAACAGTTACAACAGTCTGGTAAGTTCAGAAAATGACATCACTTTACTGTAATGCAGCCTTTAAAACCAGGAAAAGACACCACTTATGCCATATTACGATATCCAAAATTTAAGACAATATCTATTCTCATATCACGATATCGATATAATATCGATATATTGCCCAGCTCCAGTAAGTGATCATGGGTGCGTGTTCTTACTCCTTGTCTCGCTTTGTCTTCACTGTATTGTGACGCTACTTCACTGAAACGGACTCCAGCCTTCAGTTTCTCCATTGCCTCCATGCATTTCCCATGTTTTTCACAGAGGATGTGTCGAACCTGGTGAAAAGCACAGATGATAAAGGCGGTTAGAATTCAAGGAATAAACAGTGGTTGGGATGCAGCCTAGAACTACTTAAAATCACTGTATCAGACACCGTGCTTAGCGAACACAGATAAAGCATCCCAGTAGTAGGTCATTTATACTGTAAAGGTTATGAAATGTGTCCCAAAAGCTCCCAAATTCCTTGATGCTTTCCGGCACTAGCGCTTCCTCTTCTCTGTGACCCAAAGCTGATGTTTATGCAGCCATAAAGCAGATTTTTTTTTTTTATTACCAGTAATAGCCTAGAGATAAAACAAGATGCTTGAAATATTTTATGAAAACAAACTGTAGCTCTGAATTTAACTAAATTAGTATTAAACCTTTTTTCCACACAACTGCCAGTTGGAATGCCATGCTCATCACATATGTCAACTGTTCAACTGTTACAGATTTCTAGTGACAAAGATGGTCCCAACTAGGGGTGGGAATCACCAGAGGCCACACGATACGATATCATCATGATACTTATGCCACGATACGATATTATTGTGATTTTAAACATATTGCAATATTCTGCGATATATTGCAATGTATTACCTTTTTTCCAACTTCAAATTTTTCCCAATTTCAAATGATGTCCCCAAAGGAAAATGTTGTCATTTTAGTTTCATCGAAAAAGATACATTTCTCTGTTTGTTCATCTCACTTCAATTTTAAATGTTGCAATATGGGATTGTCAAGCAGACAGACTGACCAACACATATATCATAAAAGATCGATGCTTGGCATCTGTGTATTGATACACTATTGCCACGAAAAATATCGCGATACTATGCTGTAGGATTGGGCGGTATCCAAATTTTGATACTGTCAAACCTCCTCCCTATTTTACCGCGGTATACGGTATTAACGTGACTAATTAAAAATGATGACGTAAGGCTCAGACGGCGTCACCAAACTGTTGGCTTGTGCACCGTTCAGAAACTGAATACCAAACACTAATACTGAAACAATAATAACATAACAACTTACAAAAAAACTACTTTCTTCTCCACACTGTCACGTGATGACAACCACACATAATTACATAAATTATATTTAATATTTAATCCTTGTCTCCTATATAAGTGCATTGCATTTTTTTTTTATGACGGTATTGAAACTGATACCATTGTTATTTTTAAGACCCCGCGGTATACCATATTACCGCCCAACTCTACTATATGGTATCGATTTTTTCCCCCCACCCCTAGTACCAACTCAACCACTCATCATTTCCCTCCAGCCAACTCATCCAAAAGTGGCTTTGAGGTAGGAGGGAGAGACGAGGGCAGGCAACGTTTTCTGTTGTTGTAAAAATCCCCCTGTTATATGTCACATTTGACTTTTGCAGTGCAGCTTTGGATAAGTGTAATTAAGGTTACCTTGACAGCAGTGCCTCCCTTTGGGGCTTTCTCTTGTTTTTTGTCAGCGTCTGCACTTCCTGAAGCCGCTCCTACACAGTGACGAGGTTAAGCACCAATGACATCACAACAATGGTTAAACCAATGAAAAAGCATAACATACAATGACATCGTAGCGAGCAATATATAATGTAATCGAGTAAATCATCATCATCATCACATGGAAGTGTGTGTTAACAGTTGTTTGCTACAGGCTAACGTTAGTTAACGTGGCTGACTTTAAAGCTAACAGTTCACAACACGTGATTAACAACTGGCAAGTGATGGACCACTGACCTTTACCACCCTTGCCACCTTTTCCCTTTGGTGGCATTTTAGATGAACGTTTACTGAAATGTTGAAGTAATGATGAAAAAGAGAAAACGGCAATAGCATGCGCTCATGCTGTGTTGTGGTTAACATGCGCAGAAACCCCTGCGCCGACTGCTCAAGTGTTTCTTCTTCTTTAGCTAGTTAATGGCAGATTGTAGCCACTCAACGTCCATACCGCCACCCAGTGGGAAGTACCAGAGTGCGCAGTCTCAAATGATACAATGCTGCGGTTAGGCTATTAATCTACATGTATTTATTTATTTTTAAAGGAGAAATGGGCCCTACTTTTCTCGCTCTCCTTCCTTTTACGGGCATTTCCAAGTTCAATCTAGCTAAGTCTATAATATTGCCCACACACATAGCATATTCTAGACCTCATTAAAGTGTATTTCTGTAATGACTTATTTAACATGTTATTTATTTAGCAGCGACATGATATTAATGGCCATCCATCGCTGTAATTGACTTCAATTGTTATGTTAGTCCCTGGACTGATGTTATAGCCTAGTAACCACCGTTCACTAGCCAAATGCTGGTAAAATGTGCAAGTGGCTGGTACCCCACTAACACAGAACGTTTAGGGAACGTTAGTTTATGGTTAAACTAAAGGTTAGTTCGAACCAAACCAAAAAACGTTAAGGGAACAAACCTTACTGAAACACAACGTTCCCGTTTGGTAGTTTTTGGTTGTTTAGGGTTGTTCTGACGTGCGGTTTTGAAATGTTTATTTAAACCAACCAGCTCCATTTAAGTTTTTGAAGTAGCCTAGCATATAAAAGGTTTGCAGTCACTTGATTTTGGAGTCACTCAAAAATGATTGGTCTTATAAAATTTAAGTAAGATAAACAGATAGCAAGAGAATCGATTTATTTTTAGGCTGATATCATTTTTGCTAAAAACTATACTTGATTTCGTTTTATTTTAACTGTATTAGGTGAAAATACTTAAAACAAGTAATCAAGTAAAACACGTTTTTTCACAACTAAGAAAATTCACTTCTTTGATTTCACATTTCACTTCTAACAAGTGGCTCAGTTCAGTGTACAAATCCAAATCACACACCAGCCAAAACAACAACAACAATGGTACCTATATTAAGTGGCTGGTAAAATTTGGACAAAAAAGTTACATTTTGAACCCTAGTGCTACTACTAACCCTTAAAAAAGAAAGTCCAAACTTGTTCCTCCTGACAAATTTCACTCCGTCAGAGCCGGTGTGGTTGCTATGGCAACGAGAGTGAACACAAACGCTCCCGTGACGTGGCCTGTTAGCCTGTATGACAGCTGTCTTGTGCGCTCCTTACCTTGACACTGTTTTTGTTGTTATTTCTCTTTTTATTTTATTGATTTAAAAAGATCCTTTTTGTCGTCGGCTCCGGACCAAAACATGGACAAGTACGAGAAGGTGTTGTGTTTGGGCCGGGGAGGGGCAGCGGACGTGTTCCTGATGAGGCACGTAGAGAGCAAGAGCCTGCACGCGGTGAAGAGGATCAAAATAGAGGACACAAGGACAACCAAAACCCAAAGCGCAATTCTCCAAGAGGCTAAGATCATCAGAAGGCTGGAGCACCCTCACGTAGTCCAGTGCAGCGACGCCTTTGTGAACTGTGATGGATTCATTTACATTGTGATGGACTACTGCGACGGAGGGACATTGGATGACAAGGTGAAACAGAGGAACCCCGGGGAGTTTTTCACCGAGGACACTGTGATGGGGTGGTTTGTACAGGTCGCCGTGGCTTTAAATTACATACACGTGGCTAAGATACTACACAGGGACATCAAAACATCCAATGTACTGCTTACAAAGCAAGGCCTGGTGAAGTTAGCGGACTTTGGGATATCCAGAGTAATGGCCAACACAGCTGACATGGCCTCCACATGTGTTGGGACACCGAGCTACCTCAGTCCTGAGCTGTGCCGGGATGTCCCGTACAGCACCAAGTCTGATATCTGGGCTCTTGGCTGTCTGCTGTATGAGATCTGTGCTCTCAGGCCTCCGTTTGCAGCCAGGAACCTCCTGAGTCTGTTCTACAAGATCACCAAAGGAGAGTACGACCCCGTGCCCAGCATCTACTCTGACAACGTCTCCTCTTTGATCCAGAGAATGCTCTGCCTCAACCCAGAAAACAGGCCAAGGGCTGCCTGCATCCTGGACAGCACATATATGCAACATCACCTCGAGTCTACCAAACACACAGAGACCGACCATGTTCCTGTGGAAAGCTGTGACATTACGGAAGAAGAAATCACAGACACCACACTTCAACCAGATGTTCTAAGTCAGCCCCAACAAAACGAACACAACCTGTGTTCCAGTGATGCGGAGGAGGAACATCATGGTGCTTTGTGTGTTGGAGGACAAAACCACTGTGACTGGCACTATCCTGAGGACTTTGATGAAGACGAAAGTGTGTCCTCTCTTGAGGAGTGCAGTGAGCACTCTGGGTCGCCAATGAGCAGCGATTCTGCTGAGCCAACTGGTAACTCACGTAAAGTGAAACACCTTCTTAGCAGTGTTGAAAGAAGCACATAGAGCCTTTACTTCAGTAAAGAGTACTCACAACACTGTGTAAAAATACTCAAGTCCTTCGTTCAAAAATCCTACTTATGTAAAGGTATAAATGACTCATTCTGCAGACCAATAGCATGCTATTTTATCATATGCATCACTGCACAAGGGTAATTTTACTGTTGCAACTGGTCGAGATGAAGCTAGTTTTACAAGGTCAAGGTAACTTTATTGTCCCCGAGGGGCAATTATTTGTACAGCCAGCAGACAGACATAAAGACAAGACACACAACAATACAGCAAAACATAAAATACCCACAGTATCTAAAACACAATAGTGAATAAAATACATACATTTAAAACAGCTCTGGCAAATTGTTTAAAATGGAAATGGCAGTCAGGATAAATGAGTTTCTGAGTCTATTGGACCCGCATCTGGGCACGGAGTACTACGGCCTGAGGGAAGTAACTTAAACTGGCAGGACAAAAGGGTGGCTAGGGTCAGCAGCAAGGGATTGGGCCTTCTTTGCCGCTCTGTTGGAGTAGATGTGGAAGAGAGTGGGGAAGTTGATGCCTGCAATCTTGCCACATGTCCTAACGCTACTCTCTAGTCGGTTTTTTTTGTTTTTTTTTATGGACAGAGAACCAAACCAGCAGATGAAACAGAAGGTTAAAACAGACTCAACAAAGCAGCAGGAATAAAACATTCTCATAAAAGTGGGGTCGATGTTAAAATTCCTCCGTTTTCGGTAAAAGTGTATACGCTGATGGGCTTTGGCACAAACAGCATCAGTGTGTGGTTCAGAACGTAGCTTGCTATCAATTATTGTGCCAAGGTACTTATATTCTTGTACTGTCTCAACAGGTTGGCCTCAATGATAGTGGGGGGGGCACTGTTTCCTAAAATCAATAATTCATTCTGTACATTTGTACACACACTTTACATTTTACAATATATCTTTAAATAATGTATTTGATATGCTACTCATTTTGGAAGATTTCAGGTGCATGCTGATGATAAACAGCTAGCTGTGATATGCTCAAAATGATCTTGTAGAATTCAAATATTGGATGCCTCAAAATGTCCTACCGAGAAAGTCATTTTTTTCTTTTTAACCAAATCTTAAGACTTGTTTAATATTGTGCTATCAATCTGGGATTGAACATTTCCTACTAGCATCAAAACTATACAACTTTAACAAAAGCTTTCAACCCCTCTTTCTCTCTTGCAGTACTTCCAGAGGCTCCTAATGTCTTAGAACAAGTTGAGTATCCAGATGACTTTGAGGAAGAAGAGTATGAGGATGAAGCGGCCTTAGTTCACACAGTTGCTCCTCCGCAGCCACATGATGATGCAGTGGAGGAGGAGTTTCAGCTCTGCGATGCTGGAGGATTGACAATCACCCTGAAAGCACTGAAGGAAAAGGGCTAAAAACGAACATAAAAACCTTACATTGCAATGGGCCACAATGTGAATAAAGGGACCAAAGCAGCTGAACCACTTACATATCTGACAAGTGCCTTGATCGTGAAGCGATTTATGCAATTGCTGTTAATACGGACACCAGGCCTTCCATGTTTGAGAGACATCGTAGTGCTGAAATAAGATGTTAAAACACTTGGTGGGGCTAGAGAGAATGAATGTAGTCCTGCTCAGCGTGTGCTGCAAGTGCAGCTGTTCAGTGACCTTAATATTCCTGAACGAGGTTTCTGATTCGCGTCATGGAGCAATGGTAATGTTGAATGAATAAAGTGATTGGACCTTTCTATAAATAGAACTTTCTTTTAACAAATTGTATATTCAACACAAGCCTGTACAGTATTTCGAATCACTTGGATTATTTCATTCTTACAGTAAAAATCAGTAGCCAGGGTCTTGACTACATATAACATGTCACACTTTCAAAAAGATCTAAAAGCATCAGCATGAGGCCCAAGGCAGTTGACATATCTACAGTATTACAGATCCTAATTCTTTTTCTTCTTCTTCTTCTTCTTCTTCTTCTTCTTCTTCTTTCTATTTGTTATGTTATCACACAACGTTTGAAATAAGACAAGGGTTTATCTTTGCCTTAAAATGAGATAAAAGCACGATCTGCCATGCAATTATGCCTTCAAAGGAAGTATGTGGCAGTACACGCAGCTTGCCACAAAGATGGTATGATAACACCTAAAACACGAGTAAAGCTAAGCTAAGACGAGCCTTTATTAGTGCCACAGTGGGGACATTTGCAGTATAACGGTAGCATAGTAAATAGATCAATAATCAAAATGCAAGATATAATAATAAATATGTAAATAAAAAATAAAAAAGAAGCAGTGAACAGTTAAGACATAATATAAATATAGAAATGATAGCTTGGCTATCATTCCCCTTTCTTTCACCACCTCCACTGGATGGAGGGGGCATCCCAGGACAGAGCTGACCTTCCTAACCAGTTCAATTAAGATAGAAACCAACAATAAGAAAACATTTAGAAACTTAAATACAAATACAAACTGAACTTTAAAGTAAAAGTTTTTTTATTATTGGTTTGCCTTAGATGCTACATTTTCTGTGTTTTTGATCACTTTATTCATTGCTTTACACACACACGCATGCATGCACACACACACACACACACACACACGCACACACACACGCGCACACACACACACACACACACACACACACGCAGGTTTGTAGCACTATCTTTGTGGGGACCCGTCATTGACATAATGCATTCCCTAGCCCCTTACCCTAACCTTAATAACCTAATTATAACCATAATCCTAAAACCAAGTATTAGCCCTCAAACAGCCCTTTAAACTTGTGGGGTCCAGCATTTTGGCCCCACAAAGCTGTTGGGACCCCACAAATATAGTTAAACAAGGCCATTGTGGATTTACTGGAGCTACTTGTTGACTCAACCAAACAACTTGAACGTGTTTCATCAAAGTTAAAGAGATGTAACAAACTATTATTGTACCGTGTTTTTCAGCTAGCCTAAATTCTACTAGCATTAGTAACAAAAAAGAAGGGTTCCTTTCATTGTTTTTCTAATTTTCCTGTTTTTTTTGTCCCAGATCAAAAGCAAAAAGTCCTTTATCCCTGTACGGACTAAATTTGAACTCCTCATTAAGCACCGTTGATTCATGCTACCTTGACTTTCACTAGTGAAACAACTGCACAAACAAGCATGCAAACTTTAAATAATGCTTAACCATTTAAAACACAGCTTTAGTCAATGTAGAGGGACAATCATTCAAGTACAATGATACACCCCAAGGAGTCCTGACATAGAAAACAATAACTTAGCAGAGGAAACGCCATGTGGCCTTCGCCCATGAAAGGACACCCCGTTGTTATATCATCACTTACTGTATGTAATATACTCTCATATGCTCCTTTCCTTCATTATTAAAGTAATCCTTTGGCGTTTTTATCCTTAAAATGACACTATCAATGACATTATCATGAACAAAAAAAAGTTAGGCTAAATTGTTTCTGAAAAGTACTCTCTGAAGGTATGCACATGCACATGCACTGCACACACACAGACACACTCTCAGGTTATTGCTTTGTCATTGTCAGCAAGTAAGCTTACTATCATGCCCTTTTGTGACACTGCAGACAGGTAAGGTGTGAAGCAGACTTTACAAGAATCATGTTTTACCATTAACACATTTACAAAACTGCGCTTCCAGATACATATCTCTATCTTTGAAATTGATGATGAGAAGTTAAGTTTTGAGAGTAAGCTCAAGGTTAAACGTCATCTCAGCGGAAACGTACGATTCACATTTTTATCAGCACACAATCTCTCATGAGTTGACCAAAGTTTTTCCGCTCTCATAGTCAGCAGTCTCAGGTTCACCCACTTACTTAACATTTAGTAGCAACATACAGGTCCAACACACACACACACACACACACACACACACACACACACACACACACACACACACACACACACACACACACACACACACACACACACACACACACACACACACACACACACACACACACTTCTTTCCATGAGCTTATAATGCACACATCCCTTCAAAGGTAACTCAGTTTTCCTTTGTACATCTCTACCACACACAGGAGCAAACTGGGGCAAATGTTACCCATATGAGTAGGAAATCCAACCACCTACATCATCCGTGATCAATTTGTGATGGTGAGGTCACTGGTCAGTGTTACAGTAACAAGCACTGCGTAAGCATTTGTGTTTGTCCACAGCCATCACCATGGATGGATTAGTTAAGAGGTCAAAGGGAGGCTTTTGAAGCATCAGTGCCCAGGTACCAATTATCTCACAACATCTGTAACTCTGATAGATTGAGCAGCCGGCTCCAAGCTTTATCTAGGTCTGTGAGTGGACTTACTAACTCAATATTAACCATTAAAGCAAACAGCGTTTACCCATACATATAGAGAGATAGATCTTTTCTGCCATTTTTCTGCCACTATACTTCCCCTCTCTGCAAAGATTTCCCTCTTGTGCGCGGAAGAACACTGATGTTCCCCTCAATCCTCCTCAAATTGACACCTGCACACTCATCTGATTCTTCATCCTCTGATCGTGTTAAAGACAAAAAACACCCCAACAACTTCCATGATGAGATGATAGCTATTGCAACAGCATCCCCACAATAGATAGAGTATGAGTCATGAAGTTGCATCTCCACAAAGATCTAAAAATGACAAAGGTAATACTGTATTTAGGGGAAATCCATTCATAATATTGTTTTCCTCCATTTTAATAATATCTTGTGTTATCACTCTATTCATCACAGCAGCACAAAACATAACTTATCTGAACGAATTTTTTTAAGTCTTTTTTTAAGCCTCAGTCATCCGCATCTCAACAAATTAGTGTTAATTTTGTCACCTATTTTTAGTTAGTCAAGTTTTAGTTGACTAAAAGTCTCCCCATTTTAGTCTAGTTTTAGTCAAAAGAGAACTCAAGGTATCTTAGTCAAGTTTTAGTCGACTAAAAGTCTCACCATTTTAGTCAAGTTTTAGTCAAAACATTTTAGTCTTTTTTTAAATAAATTATTTCTGATAACCATTTCAGTCAAATAGTTATAAAAATAAATAAATGCTAAAAAGTTATATAAATATTGAGCCTCTTCCTTATTTCACCAGTAAACGACAAAAACAACCACTGCATGGGGAAAGGATATTTTACAATAAAATTAAATGCAGCACGAAACTGGCGAGGCGTATTTCAAGTGAACGCAACATGTGTTGTTTTTCAGACAACGGCAGCTGCAGACTGTCGTACGTCTCGTGCTGGAAATAGAGACAGACCTTTACACCGTTTAGCTGTCAGCATTTTAACTGTGTTAAATCCAACTGCTAGCTAACGGTATGCTAACGTTTCCTGCTGCCAAGTGTAGTGTTAACTAGCGCCCCGTGCAGCGATGTTTCTAACGTCCGATTAGGAGCATCAGAGAGAAGCGCAGGCTATTCGGTCCGGTAGATAACGGTCGTTAGGGCACCTGTCGGTGCCGTAGCACCGGGTCTCAGTAACAGCTGAATATTCTATCTCATGATGAAAAAGTAGAGACGATTGTAGACGATAATGAAGAGAGATTTTATCTTAGTTTTTATTTTATGCAAAACATTTTAGTCTCGTCTTTTTTCTTCAACAATAATGCATGTTAATTTAGTCTTAGTCAGCGTTTTTGGACATTGGCGCAGTCTCGTCATCGTCTCGTCTTCGTCGTGGAAAAAAAGGTCGTTGACGAACATATTTAGTCTCGTCTCGTCTGACGAAATTAACACTACAACAAATAAATTAATTCAAACTCATTCAAACAATTAGCCATTCTTTTGGATAAATCACGGGATTTGTCTTGAGGGTCTGGACCCACATTTTGATTTAGGAAATAAAAGTAAACAATTAAAATAGCTAAATTGGGTTTCACTTGTGTCATTTTAAACACACAACCCATTGCGTCTATTTGAAATTTAAAGCGATTAAACACTTAAACACAACATCTGTTTGTGTGTCTTACAGAAGTCCTTAGGCAACACATTCTCACTCCCATCGCGTAAAATACGGATGCTTGGTCAGGTGCCTTTTGGCGTTGTTATTGACACTAAAAGTCTCCTTTAGCGTCATATCTAAATACGCTTTATCTAAACACGCTAGGTCGGGACGTGTCACCTTTTGACGCAGTTAGGTTAAAGAAAAGGTCGTGGGTGGGCTTATAAAAAACGTACGTTTCCATGACACGCGGGACAAGAACGGGACAGTTGGGTTCATCAAAAGAAGAATGGCACGGTTTGGTTTAGGAAAAGAAGAACGGGACGGTTGGGTTTAGGAAAAGAATAACGGGATGGTTGAGTTCAGGAAAAGAAGAACAGGACGGTTGGGTTGTTTAGGAAAAGAAGAACAGGACGGTTGGGTTCAGGAAAAGAACGGGACGGTTGGGTTCAGGAAAAGAATAACGGGATGGTTGGGTTTAGGATAAGAAGAAAGCGAGAGTTGGGTTTAGGAAACGTGACACGCGGGACACGATCCCCGCTCTCCTGGGTTGTGTTGTTTGACCCATCCACCACCTCAACCAACCTCCCTCTGCGGATTACTACTTACTACTAATTACTACTCGCTACCGTAGTCGCTCTTAATGCTACGTCATCTTCAAGCGCCGTGTAGCTGCTGCTCTCCCCGGTGTGTTCTACACACACGCTTGAGGGTGCTTTTTGCGTCGTATCTGACGCTGACAGCCACTGCCCAAGCGTCCGTGTTTTACGAGTTTGGAATGAGAACGGGTTGCCTTAGCAGATTTATTGCTTGCAAACAAGAGTCTCCAGGAACGACCGGGGAAGACGCACATGAGACTGAGGAGAAATTGGTTACATTGCAGCTTATACTTGAAAATCATTTGTTGTTAAAGGGTGCATGTTAATCATCAAGTAGTGTTAATTTTGTCACCTATTTTTAATTTAGTCTTAGTCTTAGTCTTGTGCCAAAAATTTTTGTTAGTCAAGTTTTAGTCGACTAAAAGTCTCATCATTTTAGTCTAGTTTTAGTCAAAAGAGAACTCAAGGTATCTTAGTCAAGTTTTAGTCGACTAAAAGTCTCATCATTTTAGTCTAGTTTTAGTCAAAAGAGAACTCAAGGTATCTTAGTCAAGTTTTAGTCGACTAAAAGTCTCGCCATTTTAGTCAAGTTTTAGTCAAAACATTTTAGTCTTTTTTTAAATAAATTATTTCTGATAACCATTTCAGTCAAATAGTTATAAAAATAAATAAATGCTTTAAAGTTATATAAATATTGAGCCTCTTCCTTATTTCACCAGTAAACGACAAAAACAACCACTGCATGGGGAAAGGATATTTTACAATAAAATAAGTACGACACCGAAACTGGCGGCGGTATTTCAAGTGAACGCAACATGTTGTGTTTTTTCAGACAACGGCAGCTGCAGACTGTGTGTGCCGTCTCGTGTTGGAAATAGAGACAAACCTTTACAGCGTTTAGCTGTCAGCATTTTAACTGTGTTAAATCCAACTGCTAGCAACGGTGGGCTAACGTTACCTGCTGCCAAGTGTAGTGTTAACTAGCGCCCGTGCAGCGATGTTTGCGTTGACTCTAACGTCCGTTTAGGAGCATCAGAGAGAAGCGCAGGCTATTCGTTCCGGTAGAATGCGATTCGTTAGGGCACCTGGTCGGGCCGTAGCACCGGTCTCAGTAACAGCTGAATATTCTATCTCATGATGAAAAAGTAGAGACGATTGTAGATGAAAATGAAGAGAGATTTTATCTTAGTTTTTATTTTATGCAAAACATTTTAGTCTCGTCTTTTTTCTTCAACAATAATGCATGTTATACCATGGTCTGGGTGAATACTCGATTCTGATTGGCTGCAGGTTGTCCATTAAAAAGTGATGTAGGACACCTAGTAAAGGAGTTCGGTGAAACTGACTGTTTACTGTTCTAAATGAATGCGCTACATTAAATCAAAAAGGAAATGTGGATTTATTATTTCCAACTCGTCCTCTGAACACCACAGGATGGTGCTAAAACACAGGTTTTTTTACTGATTTCCAACTGTACACAATGTTATTGACTTTGGATCTTGCTAGCATGGCGTTAGCTTTCTGGCTCGTAGCTAAACTGAAGGGTTCTACCAGCTGAGCGGACTATATAAATATCTCCGGTTGCTAAGGGAGGCAAGTCGTATCTAAGGTTCTTCCTAATTCCTGGTGGAGAGAACAACATTTGCATTGCATAAGAACCTGATGGATGGGAATGATTGTTCCAGGTATTAGTCAAACCGTCAGGCGTAACCAGGGAAACGGAGTTATTGTTTGGATAAACTTTAGATTTTGATTGTAAAACTAATTAAAATATGAACTAATGTTTTAAAAATGTGTTATTTGGCAAGTGACCATGGTATAAGCGGGTTAATGCCCTTCGAGGTGTCCATTGTCAGGTATTAATGGACTTCGGCGGAGGCAACCGGTTCACGCCGGTTCACGCCTCGCCGTCATCCATTAATACCTGACAATGGACACCTCGTCGGGCATTAACCCTTACTTAATTTAGTCTTAGTCAGCGTTTTTGGACATTGGCGCAGTCTCGTCTTCGTCTCGTCTTAGTCATGGAAAAAGAGGTCGTTGACGAACATATTTAGTCTCGTCTCGTCTGACGAAATTAACACTATTCTGTACCAAGGCTGAATTTCAGGAAATAGACTTCAGATACAGTATTAGGGGACCACTAAGGCCTATATTATCATCCAAAAAGCAGCATGTCATAGGACCTTTAATATCTGTCTCTACACTATCTAATAAAAAAGTGTAAAAAAATGTATCACTACAGTTTTAAGGTGGGCACCCAAGATTAGTGTCACCAATTCAGTTTCCGACCATATCACCGTCTTTCTCTCCCTGAGTTATGGT
Source organism: Perca fluviatilis (assembly GCF_010015445.1). Lineage (NCBI taxonomy): Eukaryota > Metazoa > Chordata > Actinopteri > Perciformes > Percidae > Perca > Perca fluviatilis. The sequence goes on along the minus strand of NC_053121.1, from coordinate 15,043,094 downwards.
GTTGAATAATGGCCAATAAAAGTTTTTAAGAACATTATGATGTCACAGTAAAGTTGACCTTTGACCTTCTGGATATAAAAAAATTAATCATTTTATCCCAGATATCTGTGTGAAATGTTGTCGTAATTAGCATATCAATTCTTGAGTTATGGCCAAAAATCTGTTTTGTTAGGTCACACTAACATTGACCTTTGACCTCAAAAAATCTTTTAAGCTTGCTGAATTTTAAATTGTATCACTATGGCACTCGCACTAGTGATTCCTTGGTCCTAAATATTCCATTTGTTAGGACAGAATTAGGCAAAACTGCATTTGAATATTATGCTCCATATAAATGGAATAACCTGCCGTTTCTAATGAAATTGAACAGCCTGATTTCATTTAATCACTTAAATGTCTTCTTTGTGAAGCCATGTATACTGAATGTACGCGAGTTGTTTGACATACTGTAATTGTTTTATGTGTGTACTGTGTATTGCAACTGTATACTGTATATTAATTATGTTCAGTAATTTTTATATGTATTGTAATTTTATATGTCCTGTAATCAGGGTGTCATTGGAAATGGGAGCTTGCTCTCAATTGGCCCTCCCTAAATAAATAATGGCCATATATATATATATATATATAAAAATTAAAATAAGGCATTTCCCAGTGAAACTGTACCAATATTAACAACACTGTTCTATACCTGCCATCATGCGTCATTAGCATTTCTAATCCACTGGACATGGAGAACGACAAACTGAAACTATGAAATTACCCACAGTAAATAGTTACAGTGTTGTCTGAAACATAATTATCAAAACAATCTCTAACCACAGAAACTGTGTGCGAAGGCATTTGGAGACGGAGCAGAAGGGTAGCCTATCTCAGTTTATTTTACTTCTCAAGAAAGTACTTCCTTTTACTCTAAGAGAGTGCTATATTTTTCTTCACCAAGCTCATTTTTAACAGTTGTAGTAAAGGGGAGGTATCATATGCAATACGATTACAGCTTCCTGTTGCCATAAGGCCACATTTTGCCGTGCAGCGATGTTTCGGTTGACTCTAACGTCCGTTTAGGAGCATCAGAGAGAAGCGCAGGCTATTCGGTCCGGTAGATAACGGTCGTTAGGGCACCTGTCGGTGCCGTAGCACCGGGTCTCAGTAACAGCTGAATATTCTATCTCATGATGAAAAAGTAGAGACGATTGTAGATGAAAATGAAGAGAGATTTTATCTTAGTTTTTATTTTATGCAAAACATTTTAGTCTCGTCTTTTTTCTTCAACAATAATGCATGTTATACCATGGTCTGGGTGAATACTCGATTCTGATTGGCTGCAGGTTGTCCATTAAAAAGTGATGTAGGACACCTAGTAAAGGAGTTCGGTGAAACTGACTGTTTACTGTTCTAAATGAATGCGCTACATTAAATCAAAAAGGAAATGTGGATTTATTATTTCCAACTCGTCCTCTGAACACCACAGGATGGTGCTAAAACACAGGTTTTTTTACTGATTTCCAACTGTACACAATGTTATTGACTTTGGATCTTGCTAGCATGGCGTTAGCTTTCTGGCTCGTAGCTAAACTGAAGGGTTCTACCAGCTGAGCGGACTATATAAATATCTCCGGTTGCTAAGGGGAAGCAAGTCGTATCTAAGGTTCTTCCTAATTCCGGTGGAGAGAACAACATTTGCATTGCATAAGAACCTGATGGATGGGAATGATTGTTCCAGGTATTAGTCAAACCGTCAGGCGTAACCAGGGAAACGGAGTTATTGTTTGGATAAACTTTAGATTTTGATTGTAAAACTAATTAAAATATGAACTAATGTTTAAAAATGTGTTATTTGGCAAGTGACCATGGTATAAGCGGGTTAATGCCCTTCGAGGTGTCCATTGTCAGGTATTAATGGCGGGCCGGAGGCAACCGGTTCACGCCGGTTCCGCCTCGCCGTCATCCATTAATACCTGACAATGGACACCTCGTCGGGCATTAACCCTTACTTAATTTAGTCTTAGTCAGCGTTTTTGGACATTGGCGCAGTCTCGTCTTCGTCCCGTCTTAGTCATGGAAAAGAGTGGTTGGCGAACATATTTAGTCTCGTCTCGTCTGCGAAATTAACACTATTCTGTACCAAGGCTGAATTTCAGGAAATAGACTTCAGATACAGTATTAGGGGACCACTAAGGCCTATATTATCATCCAAAAAGCAGCATGTCATAGGACCTTTAATATCTGTCTCTACACTATCTAATAAAAAAGTGTAAAAAAATGTATCACTACAGTTTTAAGGTGGGCACCCAAGATTAGTGTCACCAATTCAGTTTCCGACCATATCACCGTCTTTCTCTCCCTGAGTTATGGTGTTGAATAATGGCCAATAAAAGTTTTTAAGAACATTATGATGTCACAGTAAAGTTGACCTTTGACCTTCTGGATATAAAAAAATTAATCATTTTATCCCAGATATCTGTGTGAAATGTTGTCGTAATTAGCATATCAATTCTTGAGTTATGGCCAAAAATCTGTTTTGTTAGGTCACACTAACATTGACCTTTGACCTCAAAAAATCTTTTAAGCTTGCTGAATTTTAAATTGTATCACTATGGCACTCGCACTAGTGATTCCTTGGTCCTAAATATTCCATTTGTTAGGACAGAATTAGGCAAAACTGCATTTGAATATTATGCTCCATATAAATGGAATAACCTGCCGTTTCTAATGAAATTGAACAGCCTGATTTCATTTAATCACTTAAATGTCTTCTTTGTGAAGCCATGTATACTGAATGTACTGCGAGTTGTTTGACATACTGTAATTGTTTTATGTGTGTACTGTGTATTGCAACTGTATACTGTATATTAATTATGTTCAGTAATTTTTATATGTATTGTAATTTTATATGTCCTGTAATCAGGGTGTCATTGGAAATGGGAGCTTGCTCTCAATTGGCCCTCCCTAAATAAATAATGGCCATATATATATATATATATATAAAAATTAAAATAAGGCATTTCCCAGTGAAACTGTACCAATATTAACAACACTGTTCTATACCTGCCATCATGCGTCATTAGCATTTCTAATCCACTGGACATGGAGAACGACAAACTGAAACTATGAAATTACCCACAGTAAATAGTTACAGTGTTGTCTGAAACATAATTATCAAAACAATCTCTAACCACAGAAACTGTGTGCGAAGGCATTTGGAGACGGAAGCAGAAGGGTAGCCTATCTCAGTTTATTTTACTTCTCAAGAAAGTACTTCCTTTTACTCTAAGAGAGTGCTATATTTTTCTTCACCAAGCTCATTTTTAACAGTTGTAGTAAAGGGCAGGTATCATATGCAATACGATTACAGCTTCCTGTTGCCATAAGGCCACATTTTGCCACTGTTCATCACACCCCCAACTGGCAGAGTCAGACACCGCCTACCAAGAACCTGAGATCTGTCTGAGGTTTCTCCCTAAAAGGAAGTTTTCCTCACCACCTGAGGTTTCTTCCTAAAAGGGAGTTTTTCCTCGCCCCTGTTGCACTAAATGCTTGCTCATGGGGGAATTACTAGAATTGTTGGATCTTTGCAAATTATAGAGTGTGGTCTAGACCTACTCTATCTGTAAAGTGTATTGAGATAACTCTTGTTATGATTTGATACTATAAATAAAATTGAATTGAATTGAATTGAATTGGATCACCTCCAGTGCTGGTGAATGAGAAAAGGATGGAATATACAGTAGCCTCTTGAACAGTTCACATGGTCACTGACGAGATCACTGACTATTTCTTGATCTAATGTCAGCAGAAAGAGCGCCCACTCTCTTACCACACAAAAATGACGGCAAACTGATCAATCTGTGAACTTTCTACCTGGGATTTTGTGTTTGTCTTATGTACCAGAAAATCTTCACAAACACTATCACTGTGCTGCACTTCTTCATTCTTGGTGACAACAGATACAGTGATCAGTTTATCACCCATTTCCCTGCATGAATGAAGAAATATGTGTCATTTGAGTTTCTGTCGTAGTCCTTTTATCAAAATAACTCACTCCCTTTATTCTGCCACATGAGGAACATGAGCTGAAGTATATTTTGTATTTGTATGGGTGTAAGGGTTAGTTTTTTTTTTGTTTTTTTTTGTGGGTTATTGCATGTGGTCCAGAAGCGATGCATGCAGTGTATCTATAAATATTCAGTGATACTGTAGGTTGCACTCACCAAGAAACTTGTTGACGAACTCATACTTTCTTTTGTCAACTGGACTCTCCCAGGTAGAAAGTTCACAGATTGATCAGTTTGCCGTAATTTTTGTGTGGTTTGTGTGGTAAGAGAGTGGGCGCTCTCTCTGCATGACATTATATCAAGAAATAGTCAGTGGTCTCGTCAGTGACCATGTGAACTGTTCAAGAGGCTACTGTATATTCCATCCTGAAAAAAACTAAATTCACTGTGCCATACAAATGAACGCAGTAGGATATTGCTAAACATAACCTCACAATTGAACATTATAAGCTTCAAAATGGCACCATCTGTGGCTGTTGTATTCAGTACATTTTAATTTACAGGTTTAATATCTCATAACAGAATATTGAAGACCCTCATATTTTTTTCTTTCTTTATGTCTAGACCTGCAAGGACTTGCAAGGACTTGCAAGGACTTGCAAGGTAACAAAGTACTTGTTAGTTTATTGCACGTGGTCCAGAAGTGATGCATGCAGTGTATCTATAAATATTCAGTGGTACTGTAGGTTGCACTCACCAACAAGCTTGTTGACAAACTCACACTTTTTTTTGTCAACTGGATTCTCCCATGTAGAAAGTTCACAGATTGATCAGTTTGCCGTAATGTTTGTGTGGTAAGAGGGTGGGCGCTCTCTCTGCATTACATTATATCAAGAAATAGTCATTGGTCTCGTCAGTGACCATGTGAACTGTTCAAGAGGCTACTGTATATTCCATCCTGAAAAAAACTAAATTCACTGTGCCATACAAATGAACGCAGTAGGATATTGCTAAACATAACCTCACAATTGAACATTATAAGCTTCAAAATGGCACCATCTGTGGCTGTTGTATTCAGTACATTTTAATTTACAGGTTTAATATCTCATAACAGAATATTGAAGACCCTCATATTTTTTTCTTTCTTTATGTCTAGACCAGAAAGGATTTGCAAGGACTTGCAAGGTAACAAAGTACTTGTCTTCTTACAGAAGGCAGATAAACAAGATTGTTGCCACAAATTCACAACAGAGGTGAAAGGATTTTTCTTGCAATGGAAGCTAGTCCAGTGGGGGTTTCTTAATCTTTTGCCATACAATTAGAGGTTTCTTTTCAAGAATGTTTTTTTTAATTGGCCTAACTTTTAAAATGCAGCTTGCACATCACATTACATAAAAAAAAATTGCATTTCCAGGTAGGAGTATGCAGTGACATCAGTAACTTCCCCTCTAGCCTCATATAAAAAGCATGTGCAGATATCGATCACATCAGTTCTCACACTTAACACAACGAGGAGAAGCTGTTACGGAACAGAGAAAGACAACGCTGCAGTATGATGAAGTTTGTGTTGGCCCTTGTTGTCCTGTTGCATTTCTGCTCCAGTTACGAGGTAAAACCAGCATTGAATGGGGAGATGATAAGCAGACTGGAGAAACTCAACATACTCTACAAAGGCAAAAAAGTCCATATCCCATTAGTAAGTATAATGGTTTAATATTATCACACTTGCTGCTTACCATGGCTTCCCTGTCATGTGTTTCAATGACCGCTAATGTCACAATCTGACACTTAAAATATCCAGTGCTTAATAAATTAATTTTCTGTCCTTATAGCCAATGGTGCGTTTGTCAAAGATTGATGACCACAAAAATGCGGTAAGTATTGCATCTCTTCAAGACTGCAATCTGAATGGTCTAGATCAAGCTTGGTTGTTCTTCTTTTTACGTGGAGCTTATTTCACGATGATACATGAGTTTTGTATGACGCGATAACCTGACTAGGCCTTGTCATTTTTCCATTGTAGTCTTCCTGTGTGAGTGTTTTTGCCACGAAACTGAAGCACCTTCTTAACAATATGACGGTACCCAAACAGAATGAGACTATTCTCGTAGAACTCAAGGCAAACCTGAAGGCTCTCCCACATCCACAGGTTAGCCAACAATGTGTGATTTGAAATATGATACTGAGTTCTTACTGTCTACTTTGTGACCGCTGCATCAGTAGTGGTATCCAGATGAGATATAATCCTGAACCCTCTCTCTGTTTCTCTTCCAGACTGATCACAAATGCCCAATGGTGCTGAGCAACACACATTCGCCCGGCAAATACCCTTTTAAATCATACATTAATTTCCTCATGACACTGAACTCTAAGAAAAGATGAAGACTGCGGTTTACCGTTTCATGTAGGGCTGCTACAATTGTTACTGATTAGATTCATTTTAATTGAATGTATTTGATAGACATTTGTAAGCAGTTTCCAATTCAGAAACTTTCAAAAATGCCATTTATGTATTTATCAGTATTATTTATGGTTATTTATTTCACAATGTTCTTATTTATTTATTTATGTATTTGCATACAACTGTGGATTTCCTCTGACATTTCTAACAATGTATTCAGCCAATTGGACGGCACAAAAGTCATAATCACAATGTGGAAAAAGCTTGTTTCTGTTCAGACATATTGTGCTGCTGTTGTCAAATAAATCAACCACTTTCATAATTCACTCTCGCTGAGTATTGTAATTCCTTCACTGCTACGTTTAAAGAACCAATGTTGCGCTATTTGCATAGAAAGAGCTAATGTGAATCACTGTCTCTGCTATCTATTCTACCCATCTGGAGAGCAGTGAGACATGTTTACATGCCAGCCACACAAAAAAGAACACACACGTGGACTCAGTTGAACCTGCAGAGATATGCATGACTGACAAATATGCAGGGCTGTGCACTCAAACATGCACGCAGCAGCAGCAGCAGCAGCAGAGAGAGGGCAGAGGTTTTCTAACATTTTGGTTCCAAAAACAGCCCGTTTTGCTCTCAGCTGTCTTACTCATAGCTCTTGTGTGTCTTGTGGGTGGCTGGTTACCTGTCGTTCCACATCAGACAAAAAAACACTAAGGGGTTTTGTCATGCCTTGACCGGCTGCATGGGAGATTTTAAAGCTGTGTCGGCGGAAGTCTCCATGAGAGCATGTCGTGATTGACAGACTTTGTGAAAAGCGTCTGCAGTTGAGGTTTGCTCTACCTGTTCTCATATAGCTTCGTCTGAAGGGAGCAAGTTACTACGTTACATTGTTTGGGAAAATTAAACCAGAGGAATTGACAATCAGCATGTTTGAGAAACCCTAATCATAGTAATAATCTTTATAGTATACGCAGCAGCGGCTGCCTCTGTGTGGGATGAGAGTCTTTTAACGGCACCGAATACACGAGTAAGAGGAGCAGCAGCTGCACCATTTTGAATTTGATCACTCCATTAAATGGGCATTAGGGCTGGGCAATATGCAGAAAATATGCAGATATTTCACAAAATATTTACACAATGAGATTATTCTAAAATAATCATCACAGTGGCCAGTCACCACAGTAATGTGGATATAATGACTAAGTGGGTAAAGGGAAATAATAGAACAGTTACAACAGTCTGGTAAGTTCAGAAAATGACATCACTTTACTGTAATGCAGCCTTTAAAACCAGGAAAAGACAACACCTACGTATGCCATATTACGATATCAGGATATCCAAAATCTAAGACGATATCTAGTCTCATATCACTTTATCGATATAATATCGATATATTGCCCAGCTCTAATGGGCATCATCATCTATTCACATGGTAACGGCCCCTGCAGGGCCCCTTGGTGTCACTTAAACGCTCTGGGAGTCCCGTTGTGAATTCAAACAATAACAAATGTCACTTGGTTAGGTTTAGGAAAAGATCATGGTTTGGGTTCAAATTAGGGCTTCACAATATATCGTTTTTTTTTTTTTTTTTAATCGTCGTCGCAATATCAACTGGCCCCAATTCACACATTGCGAAAGGCTGCGACATATGGTGAAAGACACTCAGATTTTCTTTTTGTGTTAGATGAAAGAAAATATCGGTAGAAAACTGCACTTTATAATGTAACTGTCATTCTTTTTTTAGTGGTGCCTTTAATATTCAATTCAATGTTCAATTTGTTCAATAAAAGAAGGTTGGGAATAATTCCCTTTCATTTGTTTTAAACTCAACAAGCAGTTTGTAGAGCACAATACTGAAAGCAGAAGAAATGCATAACTGAGTACACTTCAATATCTATTCATTTAGCGCAAGTAATATCGTTATCTTGATATTCAACAGCGTTATTGCATACAGTATTTTCCTCATATCGTGCAGCCCTAGGTAAAATACTAATGTTTGTGGCGTTGGTTTAAAACGTTAAGTAAGGCCTGAGTAAGTAATGCTACTTTACACGTCGAGCAGTTGCTCTGAGCGTTGAATATTGACGCTGATGAGTGATCCAGTTTACCAATGGATGATAACGGCCTACTGAGCCAACTGGGAGGAAGAGTAGGGCCCTACCGCCTCGTATCTATGGAAGTGATAACAACTGATAACGCCTGTTCAATCACAGAGCAGAAAGCAGGTGGTGAGAGTGTACGTCCATGGGAGAGACGCCATGCACCTCAGCATGCCTGTCTATCCCTGGTCTCACCTCTGACCTTTGAACCTTGTCCGGCTGCTGTGTCTTTGATGTCCTCGGAGTAAGGCAGCCCTTTGAATCACAGAGAAAGACCTGGGAAAAGGGAAGAATATACAATCTTTTTTATGAAAGAACGACAATAACAAACACACGATCGTAATAAACAGAAGTAGAGAAAATATTAATATTTTACTCATTCACAGGTTTTTTGGGGGCAATTTTGGTGGTGGGCAGAGCACTGATTGTGATTAGCTGACATATTAAACATTCAGAATCAGTTTGAAGTTAAAGAAATCGTCAAACATTTTGGGAAATGTGCTTATTCACTTTCTTGCCGAGAGTTAGATGAAAAGATCGATACCACTGACTCTCATGTCTGTGTGTTCAATACTAGGCTACAGCCAGCAGCCTTTTAGCTTAGCTTAGCATAAAGACTGGAAACAAGTTGAAACAACTAGACTGGCCCCCTCCGAAGGTGACAGAATTCACGTAGCAGCACCTCTAAAGCTCACTGATCAAGGGAGTACAAAAATCGGACTGCTCATGGCCGAGAAATAGTGATACATTGACGCTCTTAAAAACGAAAATGATTGTTCTTACACTAATTGATACACTGACTGACTGAAAAAATATGATATTACAATTGAATAATTGTTTTAGACAGAGCCAGGCTAGCTGTGTTCCCATGGTTCCAGCCTTTAAGCTTAGCTTAGCTAACTGGCTGTAGCCTTATTGAATGGACAAATATGAAAAGTGGTATCGATTTGCTCATCTAAAAAAAGTTTATTTCCCAAAATGTGGAGTTATTTCTATTAAGGTTTTGTGTATAATCACCGACCTCTCTGGTTGCTCTCTCAGACTCCCCATCTGTCCAAATCTTGTGTTAATGTTGGAGCGGTCGAGTTTACTGCTCGGCTTTCCTGCTCAACACACTTTTTTTCTCAAGAAAAAACATTGAATTTTATTGTCATCGACTTTCCTGTTTATATCCATTCATTGTTTTGTCTATAAAAGGTCAGAAAAAGAAAAAAAATGTACAGCAAAACTTCCAAGAAACCATGGTGACGACGATCGAAGACTACAAGATATTCAGTTTACTATAACTGACCAAAAAAAAAGACAAAGACATAACTGGTGAATGCAGAACCTTTTTGCTTGAAAATCCCTTACTGAACGACAACTTGTGTCCTCTATTTCTTTGGAATCAATACTTGAAAAGCTAAAATTACATCTGAAATATTGAATAAAAAAAAAAATCTAGGTATTACTACTTTGTCATCATTTAATAAAATGTCCCACGATCATATTACAAATGTAGTGTTTACTGTCAGAGTTGTTTATTGTTGTATAATTTGGATTAAGGAATACAGAACAGAGGTAGAGGTATGGTAGAGAAATGGAAAAAGGAAAATTCATTTTGGGTAACATACAGTATTTTCTTTTCTTATTCCATTATCACTCCTTGAGTCCAATGGCTTGAATCCACCTATTAAACGTCTTATAGTGTGGGTGCTCGCGAAGGAAAAGGGTAAAAGCTGTTTCTTTTTTCCTCCTGTCAGAACTACTTACATCACTGTAAGGTGACAGCTGGCATGTCACGATTGTTTCTGCATCCCATGAGGCTCTGCATGCAATATACCAGCTTGAACTGACTAAACCTACTATGGGCGTGTTGACAGACAATGCCAGGATTATATATATATATATATATATATATATATATATATATATTTACAAGCAGATAGAAATGGGGACTGTGGCTGAAGGTGACATTGGTCTGCACAGGAAAACTGCCACGGGTCAACGAAGAATGTGTTTTTCAATCTAATCTTCTGTCTGGGCATAAATCACTTTTTTGATTAAATCTCATTATAATCCTGCATAGAAGTAAAATCCTTAAAAAAAGATGTGGGGGGTTATGTCCCTGCAGCTTGATTTCCCTCTCTGACGCAATTATTCTCTTTCTCCATCAGGTGGCCTCAGCGACCCACTGGCCGCGCATGTTTGGCCCCTTGTCCTGATTCAGTTTGAACAACTGCACCTTAAATGAGTTAAAGTAACACCCCAGTTCAGATTTAACTGGGTCAAATTAAGAGAAAGCACAGCTGGTAACAGGTGGGTTTAAAACCCCTAAACTGTGCACAAGAGGCGACTCATGACGCGCCAGGTGTTGCCTGCAGCTGTATATCGTGCTGTACACTATAATTGTGCAGTAGGCTATAGCGGGATTGGTCGCGGTCACGTCTCATTACTATGTACTTCACTTTCTCTTGAATGGGACAACGTCAGAGCGCCGGTGTGAGGCTGAAGCCGCAGGAGCGCACAGTTTTATTTGGGGGGGAATTTGGCCGCAGACGCGAGAAGAGGCTGCAGCCGGAGCGGTGATGGCTGAGTGACATTTGAGTACTGTGTGTGTCTGTGTGTCTGCCTGTTGTTTTATTTATTAGCGGTCAGCGACGTGGAGCCCGTCGGGGATATAATGGGACTGTTCCCTGGTTTGTTTTTGTCGGACATGGAGGCTGGGCGCCCTTTTGGATTGACTTTACGCTGTTTAGTTGTCACTGATGCGATGGGACGTTTGTTTTTGAAATATAAAATCATGCTACAGCTGACCGCGTCTCTGTGACTAAGAGGTGAGTATGATGATTAAGATAGATATTTTTGGGTATGCACGCAGGAAGGTGTGACTCTTGATTGGTCATGCCGTAATAATGACAATGCGCTCATGGGGGAAAATCCCTATTTATTCCGTTTGAAATCCGATCATTAACATGACAATACCCAATAAATTTGGCTATGACACACACATGTAGGATACCTCTAATTAGAACTTACATAAACAAGAAATCAAAATCAATTACTTTAACCCATGTTGCATTTTCATGACAAGAACTATTAAATGAATACAGATATATCCAACGTTGTATAATGCATTTCTTTAAATCCACAGGGCTGCTGATGACTTTAGTAAGCAGGCAGAGGATTCCTAACATTACAGCAGTTTGGGACCTACAAACTGGGCAGACAGAAGAGCTCATGACAATCAATACACTGAGGAATAAAGTTACCACTACCCTTTCAGCTCATCAGCACAAATTATGTCAAATCTAATTTACAAAGCCAGGGAGCAAATGTTCCGCCCAGAGAGGGTTTGCCTCGAACGTCTCATCCCTTGTTGTTTATCAGAAGATACAGCGATGGAGATTTTTTGCGAGGCTGAAGCACAGGAGCCTCCTAGATTCTAATCCTGTGGATGTAATGTAGTAAGACTCTTCAGCATGACTTAAATGAACCCTCCCCAGCCCTCACACGTTCAGGGATGGCGCTCTTGAACCTCACAACTGTAATCGACAATGGGTTTTTGGATGAGGCGCCGTCGGGCCGCGTCCTAACTGGCTGCTTCCTTTCGCTGCTCATCCTCACCACCTTGCTGGGAAACACGCTTGTTTGTGCCGCCGTCACCAAGTTTCGTCACCTGCGCTCCAAAGTGACCAACTTTTTTGTGATCTCGCTGGCCGTGTCAGACCTCTTGGTTGCCGTCTTGGTGATGCCGTGGAAAGCGGTGACAGAGATCGCCGGGTTCTGGCCGTTCGGCTCTTTCTGTGACACCTGGGTGGCTTTCGACATTATGTGCTCCACCGCGTCTATTTTGAACCTTTGTGTGATAAGCCTGGACCGCTACTGGGCCATCTCCAGCCCCTTTCGCTATGAGAGGAAGATGACACCCCGAGTGGCCTTTGTGATGATCAGTGTGGCCTGGACGCTGTCTGTGCTCATTTCCTTCATCCCGGTGCAGCTCAACTGGCACAAGGCCCACACTAAATCTTACACCCCTCTCACTGGGTCCTCTGGCTCTTTAGGTTTCAATGCTACATCTTACAGCACCCCAGAAAACTGTGACTCAAGCCTGAACAGGACCTACGCCATCTCCACCTCTCTCATAAGCTTTTACATCCCTGTGGCCATCATGGTGGCCACCTACACCCAGATATACCGCATTGCCCACAGACAGATCAGGAGGATCTCCGCCTTGGAGCGAGCGGCCGAAAGTGCCAAGAACAGACACGACAGCATTTGCGGAGGCTCCAGCATCGCAGAGTCCGAGAGCTCTTTCAAAATGACGTTCAACAGGGAGACCAAGGTGCTGAAGACGCTGTCGGTCATCATGGGGGTGTTTGTGTGCTGCTGGCTCCCGTTCTTCATTCTCAACTGCATGGTGCCCTTCTGTGAGCAGTCGAGCGGAGGGAAGGCTTTCCCCTGCATCAGCCCCACCACGTTTGACGTGTTCGTGTGGTTCGGCTGGGCTAATTCCTCCCTCAACCCCATCATCTATGCCTTCAATGCAGATTTCCGCAAGGCCTTCTCCATCCTGCTGGGCTGCCACAGACTGTATCCAGGAAGCCACAACATAGAGGAGGTCAGTCTAAACAAGAAATGACTCATGACTCTCTCATAGCACTGACTCATCCTTAATGCTAAGAGTCCTAGCGTTCCCGTAGAGGCCGGTCTGATCGACGAGGACGCTGCTCTCTGTGCTGACTCTTAGTGTGACTGAAGGATACGGTGACCCCACATGCACCCGTGTTTGCGTTAGGGCGAGTGGCCCCGTCCGTGCGCAGACTGTCAGAGTGAGCTTGCCGTGCTCATCGTGGCCGCTGCACTGTCTTCAAGCGGAAGACGCTCCTGAAAGAGGAGAGGGGGACTTGGGGATTGAGACAAAGACTCTGCGCTGTTGTGCCGGGGAGCTGGGAGTGCAGCGGTGCTGACCCGCCCCTGGGATAGATAATCCCATGACTGGGCAGCACACACCCTAATGCTGTCAGACACCGCTCTCTTCAATACCATCACACACACATACACAAACACAAACGCTGTCAAAACATGCTCCTCCAAATTCGGTGTAAATGCAGCACCCAGCATGCACTCTACGACAAATTACATGACAGCACACGGAAATACTGTTACTCATTACGTTCACATCCTGTGCTCTGCAAGGAGTCCAGCGTTAAAGCGTCAAACCAAATCATGTTTCTGCATAGATGAGCACCTAGGTAAAGTACATCCACATGTGACTTAATATTAAAGCAAGAATGAAAGCAGATTTGATTTTACATCCGGCTTAATCCATGAATGTTGGGATTTAAAAGGGAAGTGGACACTTATGAAAATGTGATCCGGATTTCTTTTGGAAGTGAAGGTACACAGAATCAAATCATTATAACTTGAAACCAAATTTACTCAACAGACACCTCGTAAATTATTTGTTTCACTGCTTGAAAGTGTTTTATGGATGAGTGTCTAATATTACTTTGTGTCCTGATTTTTTTCCTAAACAACAGCTGATGACCTTATTTAGGGAGAAGGAGGGACAGTAACAAAGGATTTGACTATTGTGCTTATTTAGGAGCTGATAAAGAATTGCAATCGACTGAATTATGTTTGGATAAATCAGTTTTATTTAGTTTGTTAAAGTGAATTATTAAAGGATAATCTTAGTATGCAACATGGGTCTTATTTTTCGAGGTTTGTCAGTCATTCCTATCAGTAATGATAACACTGTACTCACTAAAGTCATTGCTGACATCAGGGAACACTGATACCATCATGAAACACGAGCAGTCAGACAATCAGACCAGTTGAAAACCAGCCCACAGTATAGCCAGATTATTGAAACCACTATATAAGTGAACACACGTAAAATGTCACGAATATTCTTGATAGCACAAGCAAACTGTGTGTCGTGCACGAGGGCTGTCACTCTTTCAGAAATTCCAAGTTAGAACAAATTAGAACTAACACATAATTAGTTTTAATTTATCCGAAAACGCGACCTAATCTGTTGTGCCTCACTTGAGCGACAAGCTAAGGTTACTGCAATGAGGGCAAGAGGACATGCAATGGATTGGACGACCATTGGAGGAAATACAATACTGCCTGTTGCACTTCTACACCGCAAATTTTGATTTAAAAACACATAATTACAGATTCAATGTTTTCTAACTTCCCATTTTTGGACGGTAGTTCGAATTTAAAGTACAAAGTGACCGCCGTAGTCCACACAACTTAATTAAAGGTCCAATGACATGGTGCTCTTTGGATGCTTTTATATAGACCTTAGTGGTCCCCTAATACTGTATCTGAAGTCTCTTTCCCAAATTCAGCCTTGGTGCAGAATTACAGCCACTAGAGCCAGTCCTACATTGAGCTTTCGATGTACCATTTCTTTGTCTGTAGCTATTGAGGAGGAGAGAGGGGGGCAAGGTGGAGAGTGGGGGTGTGGCCTTGACCAACTGCCACTTTGCTCATTTGAAAGCCTTGATGTCTCTCTCTCATGGGTTGGCCAAATTCTCTGGGCGGGCAAAGCAGAGAAAGGGGAGGTAAGGGGAGGTAACCTTGACCAAGATTCCAGAACGGCTCATCTGAGCTTTCATTTTCTCAAAGGCAGAGCAGGATACCCAGGGCTCGGTTTACACCTATCACCATTTCAAGCCAATTGGGGACCATAGGCAGGCTGGGGGCCCTCATATTAATGTTAAAAAACCTCATAAAGTGAAATTTTCATGCCATGGGACCTTTAAATAAATGCAAACAACCAAGAGCGTTTTTTTTCTCCTATGAAGTTTGTGAGAGCTGAGGGTTTGTGTGTAACCTGCGGTCTGATTATCTAACCGCCTGTATTTCTTATCTTGCAGACATCTTTTGAAGATAATTTTTTAGGGCTTTTATTGCCTTTATGATATCTTCCGAATGATAAGAAAGGTAATAGGAAAAAATATATATTTTAGATTTTTTTTTGGGGGGCGGGGGACTGTCCCTTTAAAGAAACAGTTTTAGTAGCCATTTGGGAAATACACCTATTATCTGTCTTGCTTGACTTCTTGGCGTGCCTGGCAACCTCACAGTGACGACCAGACTCCAGGAAGTCCCCGCGCCCGGTCAAGTAATAGTCCCCTACGTAACCCTAAGTATAGTCTGGCTTTGCCAGAACCTTCCTCCACCGCGGCGCTGCGGAGGAGGGTCTGGCTAGTCCACACAGCATTCCGGGATGAGAGAAAAACATGCTCTGGTTTATTGGCATTTCTTTAAACCAATCACAATCGTCTTGGGCGGCGCTAAGCGCCGTGCGCCTCGGGAAGGAACTTGTTTTTGGTGGAATCTTTTAACAGCCTATGGGTGGAACATGTGTACGTTCAAAAGTTGTTTTAGTCGTGCAGAAAACAGAAAACTCAGACTGGACAGATAGTCTAGCTAGCTGTCTGGATTTACCCTGCAGAGATCCGAGGAAAGAAATCGACCGGAGTTTCAAATGCCAACACAAAGGAAGCCCAAGGCAACGAATATCCGGCCTAAATGAGTGAAATCCTGCGGAATTTCCGTCGGCAAACGGAGCAACCCCGAAAGTGAAACGTCAGTCGACATATTTTCACACTTCAGATCAATCAAATAACATATAACAAGTTAATTAGTGAGCTTTAGAGTTGCTGGTTTATTTTCTTTTTTACCAAGGAAGAATACACAAGAATTGTCCTATGAAGTGTAGCATTGGTGGACTATGAAGAACAGGGTGCATTGCCATCACAGTTACCTCTAATTTGGTGTACTGTATTTTGTTATAGTGCTTACTTGCGTCATTAGTTAGCTACAGTCAGCATTCATGACACAAACAAAAGCTGTAGGTGTTTGTACTTGGCTAAAAACAATCTTTTTCTGCAGTTGTTATAGAGGTCTGACGAATGGATATTTATGGTTATGCTACATTCATACTAGTATAGGTGTCTGCTTCAGCCATTTGGAAATCCCCAATGCACAGCTTAATAAAAGTGTGTGTCCAATTCCGTGAAGTCCACTGTGTGGTGTATGTATGTATGTATGCGTGTGCCTGGCTGTACGACTTTGACCTCCACAAATCAAACATCCTGAAGCACATTTCACACCAGAGTCTAAAGGGTAAAACCTAACGGGACCAGCTGTGTCTCACATCCAAAATTTCACTCTTGCATAACTCTGGCATTCATCTGGGTGATGTTTTGCCATCATTAGCAAAGTGAAAGGCCCATTCTGAAGTCGTGAATAGCCTGGAATAATATAGCAGAACAACCACTTTTGCCACCTAATATCCTAACTTTTGGCTTTGTTTCATTCATTCATTGCACTTAAGCTGTTTTTCACCCTCAAGTGATACACTGAACTCTTGCAACCATACCTAACAACTAGAAATACATTTCGGTCACAGCTTGAACGAGTAAAAGGTGACTGTAAATGTCAGGTTTTTAGTCATTCTGTACATCAAGGATGCACCTGTCACGTAAACTTACACACCCTAATTCATTCAGATGCTTGAATGGGAGTGAGAGGGAGAGCAGAGAGGCGATAAGTGACGTGTGATGGATTTCATTTTTGGGAGATTCAGTTCAGTTCACACATTCCCTCTGGCATCTGCCAGCTAATTCTTAAATGATAAATTAAATCATAATCCAAGTTGATTTGGATGTAAGCTTTTGTTTACCAAAGCTGATGAATATCTCTGTAGTGCCATGTCTTCAATAATCACGGATGAATTTTAAGCGTCTACCATGTAACCATGTCTTTTCACATAAACACTTTAAAGTGATTACATGTCATGAACCACTCTCATTAAACAGCACGTCTCAAAAGATTTAGAGGACAGATGATGTGAATCAAATTAACGTCAACGCTCATCGGAAATCTGAAAAAGTATAAATACCGTGATGATAACTCTTTCTGTCTCGCACAAACACACAAACGCAAAGTTGTCCTTTAAAGCCCACTTTCTCTCGGCCCCGGACTGTCCTTGCCTCTGTGAAACCTCCTCAAGCGTGCCACAGGAAGGGAACAGCAATTAATTTGACTGACATCATTCAGAGTGATGGCTGAGGTGGCGACAAGACAGGGTGTGTGTGTGCATGTGTGTGTGAGGGTGTTTATGTGTGTGGCGCAGCGGTACCATCACCTGCTCCAGTGCGTTATCCAGAGGCAACCACAAACAGAGAATTTGTTTGCTGTCGCTATCTTTTTGTTACAGCGGAGCTCGTCAGATTCTCAAAGCGATACTGTCTTTTTAGATTGGCACGTCGGTGAAGCGATGTTAGACGTGGCAACTTCAGATGATGCTAATGACTGGCCCTGGGGAAATGATTTACTGAGACAGGGAGGAGAGAGAAAGAAAGGGGCAAGGAGATAAGACAGAGTCTTATGTAAGTAGCAAGCAATGGCTATTTAAAAAGGAGACTCAAAGGATGCTCTGTAAATATCACATAACCCACAAGTATCACCAAAGTCAGACTGCTGTCACATCCATAATGAAGTAGCCTCTGTGCTCGCATGCTGATAGCTTGCAGGAACACCTGGATTTTTAATGCAGTTAATGATTTCTCTGTTGCCCTCCATCTTCAGTCGAGAGCTTGGGGAATGCAGATGCAATTAAACAGTTTGCAATAATTATGTATAACTCTCCATTAAATGTGTATTATAATTGCGCTAGATCCTAATGCATTTTTAATACCTCACACGACACCAGAGATGAATGCACTTTGCGTGATAAAAAAATAAATGCTGTTGCTCTTTTTTGTCCGTGTCTGCTCTATAGTCATTTATTTATCGATAGAGAAGGGCGAGATCAACCAGCACACATCCGGCCACTACTGCAACACCCGCTCACCCATCATTTCTGGGAAAACTGTTCATCTTTGTAAAAGCGCTGAATGCATTTTGTAAACACATTTTTCATCCAGCGCTTCAAAAATAGACGCGAGTTCGCCCAGCATATCTTTTGACCTTTAGTGTTCGTCCTTTGCGGCAATTCCCCTTCCTAGTTTACTCCCGCTCTTCATTTCTCTTTCTTATCACATCCCTTCGCTCTCTTCCTCCACCCTCGCTCTGTTTACTGCTTGTGCTGGAGGCCGGGGGCAGTGCCGTGTTGCCATTCGTCACTCCAACTGGCTCCAGTGGAGAGGACAGGCCCTTTGACCCTACCAATGGGAAAGGAGCAAGGCAACGAGGGGAAAGAGAGAGGGCTCTTCAGAGAGCGGAGGGGGAAAGGAATTATTACAGATGAAAGAGAGGGAGGGCACAACAAACGGGGACTTCCTGACTTTCAGCACTTTTTCCACAAGTGAAAGGAATACATTGGAATATACAGATGCATGTCGGATTAAAGGAAACGCTACAAACACTATTCTCCAAATTATATTTGGTGTTTTCATGACGGTGGCGGATAGAACAGTCTCACGTGTCGCTCCAAAAAATTCCCCATAGGGGTTAAAGGACAAATCCGGCGCAAAATGAACCTAGGGGTTAATAACACGTGTACCGAGTCGACCGTTCTCTGGGATATGTTTTCATGCTAATAGAATGTGACCAGTTTCAGCGCAAACCGCTAATTAGCTTATAGCGCTAGTCGTCGGGGCAGAGGGTAAAGTAAAAAGAAAGCGCTATTTCTAGACCACCAACAAGGCTCAAATTGCACCCCACTTCCACGGTAGCATAATGAGGGACACGAAAACGTGTGCATGCTAGAAATAGAACTGATGCCTATTTTTCACGCGACACGCAAGCCCGGTAGAAGCGTTTCCAGGCAAAATAGAATACGAAAATATGTTTATATGTCATTTAGACACAAATACATATTAATAAATGACATTTTGATGTTTGAAAGTCTCAAAAAAAGCTTCAAAAATGCGGGGAAGAAAATCGACAAAAACGTCAAAAATAGTCGTTCGACTGGTCGTGACCCCCAAGATGGCGCCTGCCTGTATACATGAACGGTACTGTCTTTATAAACTTCATCCTTTTAAAAACTGTCTGTAAACTTACAAAGTTCTCAATGCTTCGGTTTACATGTAGGGACCCTCATTATGCTACCGTGGATAAAAATAGTTGTTACTTTTTCTGATGTTTTTGGCACTTTTTTCAGCGATTAAAAAAAAAAAATTTGTTGAGTTTTCCCCAGGTTTTTTGTCACTGTTTTTGACGTCTTTGTCGATTTTCTTCCCTGCGTTTTTGAAGCTTTTTCCAACATTTTTGTCACTTCTTTTATCAGTTTTTCTTCAGATGTAAATATAATATAAAATTGAATAAAGCACACACATACACTATAGTGAACTGATCATTTATTTAACTTGTGAAGAGCGTTTTAAGGAACCAGCCACCTTATTTTTTTTCAAAGTTCGGTTGAAAGAAAACCCAAATTTCTGATACAGAAACTTTTTAAAAATGGGTTAAATCTGACCCGAGGACAACAGGAGGGTTAATTTGTCACCCATCTGTAGGTGGCAGGAAGTGAGAGTGAGTGAGAGCAAGAAACGATGCTGTTGCACATAGAGGTAAAGGAGAAGCAACAGGCTTCCTTATGAGACGAACATAGCAACTGTTCAGAAAACATCCTCATTAATCCACTTATCTAACTACCTCTTTCATCTGTTTTATTGTTTTATATGTATTGTTTATTTTTTTGTTCCCCTCATAAACTTCAGCGTAAATCATCTGAACTAAATATTAGAGAATATAATCCCTCATAAATTGATAGTTTCTATACTGTGTCATGGAGTGACCTCTACTGGACATGGGCCGAAAATGGAGATGAGTTGACCTGGGTCTTTGCTAAATTTGGCCTGATCAAATCCTCCAGAGAAATAAAGACAGATATGATGTGCCACATACAGTAATTGCTCATATTACACTCATCTCTGGCCTATCACAGACTGTCAATGTGGCACAGTAGAAAACATAACTGAAGCATGCTAAATGAGTACTAAATCAAGTCACTGAAAGCAGATCCAATTATACAATAATTAATAAGCCCGGTGCAAATGAGGCTGGCGGATGAATGGCGTTTTCAACGAGGGTGATGTCCACTCCAGCCGAACTCCACAGCTTAGCTGGAGAGAGGTGCTGTCTGGCGGCGACGGCTCTGAGTGGAGATCATGCTATTTAATGATGCCAATGTTAATGCTCACGCTGGTAGGATGCCCTCCGGGTGAAATGTGACGATGCGAATGCTAATCAGCTAGCTTGGGGGGGGGGAGCAGATGTGTCTTATCTCTTTAAGAGCACAACTTCAACAGCAGGAACTGACAGAGACAGAAAAACAGAGTGATTACTGACAACTATGCAGTGAAACTGAGATAGTTGTCCCTTCCACCTGGGCTTAAGATAGGTGATGGCTGCTGTGTGTCTGGCCCAAGTGTGTTAGTTAACAGTGCTGACCATGAGAGGATTGGAGCTGAGGCCACACCATGTGTGCCAATCGTTCTATGTTATGGTTCTATCTATGGCTGGGTTTACAACACAAAGGCATTATTGAATGAACAAACAAAGCATGTGACACATGGTGCTTCTTTGCATGGTTTCAGTTTTCAGTGGAACACAAAACATGAGGTGGTGATTCATACAATTTCATAATGATGTGTCAAAACACAACTTTACAACGTTGCTGTGGTCCACACCATCTCTGACAATGTTTGGTTAGCTTTCTGTTTAGGGACTAACAAGATCTCCCTTAAGATCTTTTATTAGTTTGAAGTTATGATGACAGCCAGCTGTGTCTCTTGCCTTGTGCCTCTTTGAAACAAACGTGTAGATTTCTCCAGAGAGTTGTGGCTTAATTCTAAACTACATATTCATTTAGACAACGTTGTGCATTCACACTGGAAAAGTAACAAAATTATGTCAATTCAAAGATGTCAATATGCATTCTAAATATGCTTGTTTTTTTTTAAGTGTGCTGCTGGTAGACACTACACTCCCACAATGCATTGCACAAATGGAATTGGCCTTTCTCAGCTTTCATTAAATGTATACAAACATTAGGCCTCTTTCACAATGGCTGCGTGGCGTGTCCGTTTTTATTTCGGCTCCCATGTTAACAGGTTAGAGCTTGCACACTGCCTGCGTGACACGCACGTCTCAGGCGCGCCGAAAACGTGTGCATGCTAGAAATTGAACTGACGCCTATTTTTCACGCGACACGCAAGCACGGTGGAAGCGTTTCCAGGCAAAATAGAATACGAAAAGATGTTTATATGTCATTTAGACACAAATACATATTAATAAATGACATTTTGATGTTTGAAAGTCTCAAATATACAAATATTGCACCTGTCAATACAGAACGAAATATTCTGTAGCCTATTTAGCCGTCAATACTGCCGACGTTGTCTTTGCTGTAATCAAATCAGTATATATTTATATTTAACATGAAGTATACTACTGCTTATCAATGGGAAACATACATGTGTCCAGACAAGGCTAGCAGCAGCAGCGCCACGTCAGACACGTTTCTGGTGTGCAAAGACAAGACGCAAAAATCCACACAGCTGCGACAACTGACACGTAACAGAAACGCCACGCTGACGCCACGCAGCCAGGGGGAAAGAGGCTTTAGGCTATTTTAACGATTGCAACGATTAGTCAGTCGATGGAAAAAAAAGAATCGGCAACTATTTTGATAATGGACTGACTGTTCAATCAATAAAAAAAATGGCAGAAAAAAAAAAAATCAAAAATGGCAGAAAAAGGCTGTTTTCAGCCTCTCAACTATGGAGTTTTCCCGCTTTTCTCTCTTTTATATGATATTAAACTGAATATCTTTGGTTTTAGATACGACAAAACGAGACAAGACACCACCTTGGACTTTAAGAAACTGGGATGGGCATTTTTTACTATTTTATTTTCTGACATTTTACAAGGATTAATCGAGAAAATAATTGGCAGATTAATACATAATGAAAATAATCGCTAGTTGCAGCCCTAGACAGGTGGTAACAAAATAAAATATGTAATGATATGGTAAATCACTGATTAAAAGTGAGGGCATGCTGGTTTAAACATCTGGAATTATAGCCCAGGAGAATATAAAAGCCAGGCATATTTCAGGTTCTGCTCTGTGCATCTGAAAAGGGGATTAACAGAGCGGGAGGGTAGTACAGAAGACCACTCAGGGACAGACATGATCCCACTCGAGTGATGATACGGTGACAAGCTGCACAAACATCCCCAACAGAGAGACAGAAAGAGCAGGAGGGAGGAGAGGGGAGGGATGTAATGCAAGAATGGAGGGGTAGAAAAACTGCTTGAGAGTTGAGGAAGAAACTGGGAGCAGACTGTGAGAGAGGTACGATAAGAAAACTGCTTCAAAGCAGATACAGTCCACTCTCTCCTTGAAGGAACGATGTCTCAGAAAGACAGAGACACGTGTGCTGTTGTTTAGTGGCTAGTTCTTAGGGCTTAACAATGTTTGTACCATTAAAAGGTGTTCAGAGGCGATGTTTAGAAAGACTACAACCATGCTATATTTCTCATGATCTTTCCTAACACTGTGTCCGTATGAGAGAAGTACGAGAGATAGATAGAGGGGAGAGATTATGCTAAAATTCTAATCTTTCTTCAGTCAAGCTTAACATTGAAAATTTCAATTTAAATAACAATTATTAGGGCTGTGAATCTATGGCTTCATGTCTCAGTAGTTCTAATAGTTGACTGCAGAGTGATTGTTTACCATTTGGTTGGAATTTGTAAAATCCAATTTGATTCATTTTCTTTTGGCAAAAATACACATCAGTCACATTGATACATAATTGCAATGCTCATTCTTTTCAAAGGTGAAAATATATCGTGCTGCCACGAAAAAGAAACAAAAAAAACACTTCACTGAATAGCTTGAAAAAGTACTTTTGGCAGTTTAAAAAAACCATCTAAAACAGCAGATTTACAAAGTTGACTGTTTCTTAGAAGGCCAAGATGCTGCCATAGTTTGGACTTTATAGGTTTAGCAAAGCATTAACATCATATCTCCAGATTGCTTTCCTTGTCTGCAATGCGGGACACTTTAAAATGCGGCATTTGAACTTCTCAGTGTGCTGACCGAGAGGGTCTTATTGAAGAACAAACTCAAAGTGCTTGGAGATGATGTGAGTACAGAGCCCCATTACACAAAGAAATATGTACACCAGTGTGAGGCGCTTTAATATTTTAAAGCCTTTTCAAACAGACTGTTGCTGGAGCCAAAGTGACTCTTTCTATTAGTCTTGATGCAGGCAGAATTGACGTGTGGTGCACTGAATGACTCATTACCCCAGTAACAAAATAGTGAACAAAGAACAAGACATGGCCAAAGAGGAGAGTCAGGACAACACAGCTTCACTCAGATGATCCAGAAATAGAAACACCTCAAACATTCATTATCGCAGCAGCAGCAGTAGCAGCAGCAGGGTGGTGCTGTGGCTGTACATTTTTCTCCTGTTTATTCAATTCCATAGGAGGGAAGCAGTCGGCAGACACAATCTGGTCTATTTTAGGAAGGGACTTGTCAAACGGCAGCACAGCAGGAGCCTCTTTTACCCTCTGGAAAGTTCAGATGGGACCACACGAGCCCGAGCAGACGCAAACATGCTCACAGGCGCACACACACACACACACACACACACACACACACACACACACCAGAGACACAGCTGGGAGACTGTGGGAACAAGCATTTTTTATCCTTAATTTGGCTGTAGCCAGAGAACAAAAAACACCTCTGTTTCTGCCACATAACGGATTAATTGCATGTCACACTCCAACCATTGGGGGGGGGATACATTTTTTTTTTTTAAAACAGGCCTTTCCTCTCACCTTCGGTGACAACATTAAGAGAGAAACTTAAGACAGGAGAGGACAGCTTATATGTGGCCTCCACCTGACTGAGTGCTACTTTATTTGATTTTAATTAAAAGCTGTTGGGTTACTAACAACCAGAAGAGCCCACTACTTATAACAACCATCTGTCCTCACAGTTCCACAGCTGACCAAATGCTGCTGTGACCTGTATAACCTGCTGTAAGCCACGTTAGGGCTAACTGTATATGTAACGATGTAATATGACTCCCATAGGAAACATCTCTTTTTTTCCTGCTGCTCCTCCACACTGAGGCCAAAGGTCAGGTTCAGTTACAGAACAGCCTCCTTGCGGCTGGCCGGGATTCGGTGTGTGTGTGTGTGTGTGTGTGTGTGTGTGTGTGTGTGTGTGTGTGTGTGTGTGTGTGTGTGTGCGTGTGTGTCAAGGACACCA
This sequence comes from Perca fluviatilis, assembly GCF_010015445.1. Classification (NCBI taxonomy): domain Eukaryota; kingdom Metazoa; phylum Chordata; class Actinopteri; order Perciformes; family Percidae; genus Perca; species Perca fluviatilis. The sequence continues at coordinate 15,018,341 of NC_053121.1, read as the reverse complement.
CAGCGAGGTGGATGCTTGGGGGCTTGAATCCAGTTCTCTGTGCGCTCACTACACCCCCCTCATGCCATATTACTCTGTGTGACAGCTCCAGTGCATGGCTGGAAGGACTTTCTAGGAAAGTTTATTCAGCAGCAGAGTCTTCTTATCAGTGGACAGATCTATAGCTGTCTTACTCATCAGTGTCTGATTGCAGGATTACGCCATTCATCCTGTGATTAAAACGACAAGCTCCACTCATCTAAAGAGGTCCTTACGAGCTTCACCTCGGGTTATTTTGCTTCTATTTACACCTCATAGTGTTGCAGCACATTACAATGACGAACTGCTTTGATTATCTGTGACTTTATAAGCAAATACACTCATGGCCCTTAGACATATCAACAACAAGTTGGGGGTGTGGGAATACTGTAGGGTTTACGTCAACACTGGGGAGACCAGTAGAGTGCTGGACAGGAAGTGGAGATGGATGTTTTTTTTCTGAGGAAAATGTTAATCTTCTTTAATTGCATTTAATCCCATCTGGAAGTCTGCTTCCCTGCTTAGCCCACCTTCTGTTTATCAGTTATTCAATATGTGACCAGACAGGGGGTCAAGCCTGCTTTGCTGAATTACATGCTTTACAAGACCAGCTATAAAAAGGCATATTTGCATGTATGTAGTTGCATGTGTAAATGGAAATGGAAACTATGAGCACACATCTCTCACAGTCGTATCAGGATGTTTTGTCAAAGCATCAAGCTGGAGTCTAAAGTCTGTTAACTTCAAATAAAACCAACAAGGCTTATCTTTACAGCTTTTAGAGCAGGCGCACATATACTGAGAGGTTTATGCCTCGACGCAGTGGTCCAGGGTTCGAATCCGACCTGTGACAATTTCCTGCATGCCTTTCTCACCTAGCTGTCATGTCGAATATTAAAGGCAGAAAAGCCCCAAAAAAGAATCTATAAAAAAAAAGAAAAGAAAAGATGAACATCTTCAATGATGGTGAACTATACAACTTCAAATTTCAGAGAGACGATACAATTTCCTCCATTTTCTCTAACAAAAACGGGAACATGCGGACAGCTTAATGGACAATTCCGGCGCGAAACGAACATAGGGGTTAATAACAGATGTGTACCCACTCTGTCGTTCTCTGGGACATGTTTTCATGCTAATCGAATGTGTTTGTAGCTTGGAACATGCTAGTGCGGACCGCTGATTAGCTTACAACGCTAGTATATGGGGCACAGGGACACTCAAATTAAATCGCTATTTAATACCACTAAAAAGGCTCAAAATATCACCACACCTTAACGTTAGCATAATGAGGGTCCCTAAATGTTAACCGAAGCATTGAGAATGTTGTAAGTGTACGGATAGTTTATTGAAAAGATAGATTATAAAGACAGTCGCGTTCATGGTTACCCTGGCGGGCGCCATCTTGAAGACCAGTCATGACTAGCCGAACGCCGTGCAACGTGGAATCTCCCGTGGTCCGATGTTGCCCGGAAGAAAGCACTGAGTACATAAGAGAAGCACTCAACGCAACAACAGACTAGCTAGTGCTTCCACAGGATATGTACACTAAAGAGATGGCGGATTATTCAACCGAATTTCAAAACATCGACCACGAACCCTTTCAGTTTGATGGACGTCCTTATCTTTTCGAGCCGGAATATACTGACGAAGAGCTACAGGAGCTCCGTGAAAGGGCTACGAGAGAGAGAGAGAGCTACCGCTAGTCAATGCAGCAACACAGCCTCGTACTTTGGGAAACTGGTGGTGTACCTGCGGACATTGTGAAGCTATGGCCACCGAACAGGAGTGTCTGTGCGCCCACATGTAACAAGAACGCGACTGTTTTTATAATCTATCTTTTCAATACACTATCTGTACACTTACAACATTCTCACTGCTTCGGTTAACATTTAGGGACCCTCATTATGCTAACGTTAAGGTGTGGTGATATTTTGAGCCTTTTTAGATGTATTAAACAGCGATTTAATTTGAGTGTCCTTGTGCCCCATATACTAGCCTTGTAAGCTAATCAGCGGTCCGCGCTAGCATGTTCCAAGCTACAAACACATTAGCATGAAAACATGTCCCAGAGAACGACAGAGTGGGTACACATATGTTATTAACCCCTAGGTTCGTTTTGCGCCGGAATTGTCCTTTAAGCGGAGCCTCTGCGGAGAGTGACAACACAGTCGCTCTTTGCCATATTTACCATAACTCAGATTTCATTGTTTAGAACATCTGTGGAATTTAATCCCCCATCGCATGCTTCTGTGCGAATCGGTCTTTGGGTGTATCTGAGTGAATATCTCATGTCGGTGAGTGTGGTTATGAAGTTACCAGAACGTGCTGGAGGGCTAGATCTCCTTCTACAATAGAGGCCACCGGGGGAGGGGGGGGAGATTGATGACTCACAGGATCTCAGGAGACGGGAGCGGACGCACAGATCTGTAAAGAGCCACGGACAACAACGACGACGGCAACAGATGGCACTGCTCTGAAAAGGCTCGAACAGGGGGGCATAAACCTCCCAAGGGGCGATGTATGGATGTCACAGCATCCTCTCTGGATGAGTGTCCTCTCTGGAAGAGTCACCTTTAGAACATAAAAAAAAAGGTCTAATCTTAAACGTAGGCTAAAAAAAATCTGGAGACAAGAGGACAGTATGTACCGGATGTACAGGACTATGAATGATTATGTCATGCTGTTCTTTAGCCTCAGAGGTCAACAGCAGTGCTGAGCCCGGAAGTGTTCATCTCAGGCCTTCAAAAGAGCATCAGAGCTCCACAGAAGCAGAAATACAATCAAGTCAGCGCATACAATACCAGGCTGCTGCTTTGTAAGGGGTGAGAACAGGTTTCCTACAATAACTGGGAATTAAAGAAAAATCCACAGGTGTTGAGTTAGAGAAAGAGACAGAAAAACACAAAGGGTGAGAGAGGGGGAAGTATTTCAAGCCTTAAACAGAAGTAATACAAAAAAATAAATAATAATAATAATAATAATACCATCCTGGAGTGTGTTGTCCTCATTTCTGTGATGTCTTCTACCCCTTGTTGCCATCGGTGCTCCCAATCTTAAAAAAAAACAAACAGCCATAACCCCAGAGAAAGCTTGCTGTCTTATAACCTCAAAGCTAAAGCTTTTTAGGTGTGCGCCTTTATGTTTAAATAGGTCATGTCGTTTGGCCGACCCGACTGACGGAAACATTTCTTGAAAACCGGTTGAAAGAACTAAACAAAAGACAGAAACTGCTTGAGGTGGGATTACTTTGAGAACGATGTCTGCCTCTGTGTGTGTGTGTGTGTGTTTTTGTTTTTTTTTAAGCATACATGTTTCAGTTGAGATATTCTCCCTGTAAGGAATCTGTCAACTTGTTACTGTATCTAGGCTTGTCTCCACATGGTTCACAGCAAAGTCATGAAGGTTGACTGGGTGCCTAACTATAGACTGAACAGAAAAGCTCTCCAAATTTCATTGTATGATTTGTACAATGACAATAAATTATATCTATCTATCTATCTATCTATCTATCTATCTATCTATCTATCTATCTATCTATATATATATATATATATATGTATCTATCTATGAGCTGAGGGGAATGTACATGTTCACAAAGATAAAGATTAGAACAAATGTAAACCAAAGATGTACATCAGCAAAAGGAGTAAACTTGTGGAATCTTTCAGATGAGGAAGTAAAAATGTTTTACTAGATTACGCTACAAAGATTAAAAAAAAAAAATACTAAAAAGTAGGATGATTAACAAATATAAAAGTGAGGCATGAATGGCAATGTGTATATGAATGGGAGTGCATTTGGTTTTGTTTGCACATATGTGTGATAATATGTATATAAATACAGAAATTAATAATACATTTTATATAAATTCATAATATCCTGAGGGACCTAAGAATAAAAAAAAAAAGGATAAAATAGAATGTAAAAAGGGTAGGTGTAAAAAGCAAATGCCTCAACCTACACCTTTTCGATCAGTATTGATTAGAAACGAGTTAAGATGACACTGCATGAACTAAGGTGATTGAAATAAACTAAATCTATCTATCTATCTATCTATCTATCTATCTATCTATCTATCTATCTATCTATCTATATTCTATATTATGTTTATTAATAGTCTACCTGGTATGCAACAAATTGAGAAATGTGTTCAGAGATGCACAGCCTGAAAATCCACAGCAAATGTGGAGAAAAGAGCAGGGGTTGTTGGGGGAAACACACCTGCTCCGCAGCTTTGAAGACGAGATGAAAGCGTGCCCTCTAATTACAGCACTCCGAACAACACAAACGCCAATGCTTCGCTCCTCTGGCCTAAGAGGTGTGCCCCCTACCGCTTTATTTATTTTTTGTTTGTCATGTCTCACATTACTGCCTCCCTTGTGCGAAGGGATCCTCAAATGTGTGTGTGTGTGTGTGTGTGTGTTTTCCGCTGTGCGATGAAGCGCCTACTCTATCTCAGCGTTGTTCCTGCGTGCGGGGAGATGGTGAAATCTTCCTCCAAATCTCAGTTTTGTCTAACAGGCTGGGACAGGGGAGGAGAGGGGCAGCGAAAAACCCCAAACTGGCTCTTCCCCTTCTTTTAACACAATGGCTCTGACTGCTATGTTTTCCCCCTAAACCCTTTTTTTTTTATTTTCGATTAAACGCATTCAGAAATTGTGTGAGGCCATGTTTGATCAGATGCCAGTGTGATCAGAAGGCTGCATATTATTGTGAATATCTGCATTCATCACAATGAAGAGAGAACAGAGAGAACACAATATTGCACTGCACTTATTCTCAATCACATCCAATCCCATTCTCAATCACATCCAATCCCATTCTCAATCACATCCAATCCCATTCTCAATCACATCCAATCCCATTCTCAATCTGAGCAGAACTGATGCAACACTGCTTTGCAACGATGCATATATAAGGACCCAAATGCTTCTGTCCCCGCAACACTCGACTCTAGTAATCCCCATACTGGTGCCATTTACCACCGGCACAATGGAACAACGCATACAAGTTTTATCTTTTATTCACTCGGGCACTCATGATGAATTAAACAGACATTATCTTAGAGCCTGTAACATGTAAATCTGTATCTAAGACGATACGTTGTTACCTTAAGTGTTCGGGAACTATCTTGTAATTGCTGAGAATAAGTCTGTTAATATGTGGTGGCCAGGACTGAGTGGCCTTAATTGTTGAAAACAGTGAGAGGCAACAGATGGGAAGCTGCTACACCTAGTGGATTTAAGACAGAACTGCAAGACCTTTAGGTTGGAAACAAGGCGTATGACTAATAATAGCTCTTTAAAATATATCTATAAGTTATGAATAGAAAATGTCTGTCTGATGGGATCGCCTGGTTACAGTGTAAGAAATGGAGGGGGAAAAACACAGTCCTCATTCTCTATTTTAGTACAAAATCTCCTCTTTAGTTAGTTAAGGAGCAAGAAAACACTTTCCAGGCAGACAAAAAGAGAGAATTTCGTACTAAAATGACTGTACATTTGGGAGAATACACACGCACTTGATTTGTCTAATGGAATGACTCATATCATCGGCTGAATTTTAGAAAAGCATTTTTTGCACAGACTGAGGACTGTGGATTTTGTTCCCCATCTCTAACAAGGGAATCAAGTTAGGAAGGAATCTCTTCACAGCCAGTATGGAGAGGAGAAATGATGACAGTGACCAACAAAAATGTTTCAAATTACATATGGGCATGTACGTATTGTATTAAGATAGACTTGAACAATTGTAACCTATCCTTAAAGCATATATACACACACACACACACACACACATATATATAAGCTCCTCTGGACTCCTTGCTCTCTTGACTGAGGATTATCTGTCATTATACTTAACTTCTCAAAGCATATTTTCAAAAAACTAATATAATGCTTTGTCAGATTGGCATTTCTATTTTGATTCCTTTTATGTTTTTACTCATTAAAAGACCCAACCACTCTTTCTTTATCCGAGGTCAGTGGCTGTGATCATTTCTTCCACTAAGGTTTCACATTGTAAACATGTGAAACTGGAGGCCGGGGTTATTGGGCAATCAAAGCCATTAAGACCTTACTATCAGCTTAATGCCGGGTTTAATTTCAAAATGGAGGGGAGCAAATGGACTGTGAAATATGTGCTAATGGTAACAAGCATTACAGAGAGAGGGAGAGAGAGAGAGAGAGAGAGAGAGAGAGAGAGAGAGAGAGAGTGCAACCTAACAATGCATTGTGCTGTTATCACTGAGTCTTATAATTTCAAGAGTCAGAACTCAGGGACAAGGACAATTTAACCGCCGACTGCAAAGCGACAGCCTGGTATAATGTGTAACAAAGTTAATCTAAAGTATACAGTTCAAAAATACAGCTCACATCGAAGGAATACATCTCAACCTCTGTGATGTCCAAGAGCAAATATGAAAACACGTTTGCAATTAAGACCATGTGAGATGTGCTATTTGCAGAAAACATATTTTTGTAGACCTAATTTCACATGGAAACACCTCACGTGGGCCACCCACTTGAACATCCACCCAGTGCATCCCAACGTATTCATACATGTGACAGACCATACAGTACTATATAAAGTATACGGAAATTCGACATAAAGTTTCAAAAGGATACCAACGCACTTTGACTTCAACGTCCAGATGTTAAGCTCGTCCAGATGTTGTTTAAGCTCCTTTGTTTAAGCTGCAAAGTTTAGGTTGTTCCACAACTGTTATCTCATTTTTTCAAAGTCAGTCAGCGTGTTAAGTGTGTTTAAGACTGATGCACTGTTATTAGGCCCACATGATTTACTGTCATAGTATGGACAACTTATCAGCTTACATACATTTTTTTTATGACTTAAGAGGCTCTAAACTCAAAAATGGTCTGTTTTTCATACTTTCTAAAGCAATATATGCGAACTAGGGTAGGAGAGGCAGACAAAAACACCAATCTGCACACAGCAATGATCCGAGCCGTTGCTTCTGTCCAGGGTGGAACTAAACCCTAAAAATCCAGTGGGCTGTATTGATCTTATTTTACAGAATAAATTTTGTCATGTCACAAAAAGGAGAAGAAAACGTGTAAATAATAAAATGAACGTCAGACTGTCAGACTGTTTAAGTCAAAATGTCTGCTGTAAAAAATGTAAGATCGGAAGATTGGAAATGACGGTTGATGTTGGGATGCCCTTCCAAAGGTTATTCATAACACTAAATATCCACAAAAAAAAAAAAAAGTAGTAATTGCAGTAATGTGAGAGGATGAGAGACCTCAGAATATCAGTCCGTCCTCAAAAATACATCATCAGATATCAAGCATGCCTGATCGCCACGGAGATCTGATCGCCACAGAGATCCGCTCACGAGGATTCCTGGCATCGTCAGCGTGGCGATTTGTGGAAGAAACATAGCTCCCAAGAACCAGAGAGCATTGTGCTAGATGTACACACATGAGGAGGCAGCTGGAAGTGAGAAGCAGAAGGGCCAGCAGATTCAACTGGAGAGCTGAAACAACCATTAAAGGTTGTGTATCACTAGACAGCTGCTTTTGAGCAAGGTTAGAGGTCGCTCAGCGGGTGAACAAGGAGATCAACAAGAGAACACAACCCAGGGTTAACTACAAGTTTTAATGTCATGTTAAACAAATTCAATATATACTTTTAAATATGTAGATATGCACCATGATATAAATGAAGGGCTGTCAATTTTTTTAATTTTTAAGATTATTTTTGGGGGGCTTTTCCCTTTATTATATAGTGACAGTGGATAGATAGGAAAAGGGGAGAGAGATTGGGGATGACACGCAGCAAAGGGCGGCAGGTCGGATTCAAACCCGCGCCGCTGCAGGACTCAGCCTGCATGGGGCGAACGCTCTTACTGGGTGAGCTAGAGGACGCCCCAATTAATCGCAATTTTATCGAAATCGCAATATGGACTAGTGCAATATCCAAATCGCAGAGGGGCGCAATATTTGTTAAAGGCAAAATGTGTGTCAAAACCATTCTAAAATAAAGTATTGTGGTGCTGCAGAGACGTCCCGGCCTACAAATCGTACCCTACAGACTAAAGAAAAAAATGTTGTTTGGTACAGATCCTCGCAAAAAAAATAAAATAAAAAAAAAGTCACACTTCAATCATTATTTTTTTTTAAATATATTTTTCAATGAAAATAAGAATAATGATACAAAAATGACCATTCCCTCCAATATCGTGAATCATATCGCAATATCAGTGAAAATAATCGCAATTTGATATTTTTCTCATATCGCGCAGCCCAAATTGGGGATGCTTTGGCTTTAAAGCAAGCCTGCACTTCACCAGGCCGACAATTTCCTTCTCCATTTGTCACTTCTTATTATTCTGAGAGCAGTATTTCATACAATATCCCTGCATATTCAAGGCTAACAAGTGAACATTTGACCGCCAATGCTGGATTAATCCAGGGAATACAGGAAGAGTAGAAAAAAAAAAAAACAATCAAAAAGGCTACAATAAATACAATCTGGTATCAATATTCCATTCATTATCAGTGAACCCTGCTGATCTTGATGCCATATCCTTGTAAAAGGACATTTATAAATTCTCCGTGTAACTCAAAACCAGTGAACATCACCAAGCTTCAGCTCCACTTCAGGACCTTAATAAAGTCTTTTATAAAAAGGTGCATGACTTCACAATACACTCTTGTCCTCTTTTTCTACACACATCCATGTCGCGTTGTCTGTATAATGCTGCTTCCCCTCAGGAGAGGTGGAACAGGCTATGGCCGACCTGTGAGGCGTACATGACCAGATGTGCAGCGGGGGAAATGGGGCTGCGGCCATATGAGCAGCCCAGTCCGTAAAGTGCTGCTGATCCAGCCTGCAGGTTAACACTAAGGGGAAAACCTAAGGACGGGAAGCCAGGGTGGAATACAGCTTTTGGCCCAATGCCAGCCGCTATTTTGAGTTTCTCCACCTCGGCCTCCTGAAGCCTCTTGGCTTTAGCTCGCCGGTTCTGGAACCAGATCTTGACCTGGGTCTCGGACAGCGACAGGGAGGAGGAGAACTCGGCCCGCTCGGAGATGGACAAGTACTGCTTCTGACGGAACCTTCTCTCCAGGGCCAGGAGCTGCGTGCTGGTGAAGGGAGTGCGAGGCTTGCGGTTGGTTTTGTGCTTCCTCAAGGAGCACACTGCTGGACTGAGCTGCCCTAGAGGACATGGGGAAGATGTGAGGCCAACATTTGGCGGACTTAGATGAAACTATAGTATACTATTTCGTTGATTTAATATCCAAATAACTGAATAAGGGCTGAAAATATGAGTTGATTGACCGAAAATGACTTGACAATTTAGATTTTTTGATTATGGGCCGACTGATTTATCAAGGAGCAGTGCAAAACCTTTCTGTTTGATGCTATTTTCCATTTGATGTCACTGCAAACTGATTACCCTTTGGACAGTTGATTATAAACTCACCTCATTAACCTCTGGGGAATTGTGATGGCCATTTGTCATTATTTTATGAATTATTTAGACTCACTGATAAATGAATTACTTAAATTAAATGATTGTCAAGTGCAGCCCTAAACCAAAAACCAAAAGTGAGAGAAAATATTTAAATATTTAGAATTACACTTATTCATAAATACTAGAATTTATAAAAGAAAATGTTTATTGTTCTGTCTTTCCTAAGCTATTCCTTTACTTACAGACTGATTCTGAATATTAATCTATTTAGTAGACTTATCTCTCCATAAATGTAGCAGTTATGAAGTTTTCATCTAAAACATACAAGATTGGATCTTTCCTTGGGGTTATTTAAGGCACCAAAAGACGATTAAACGTTAAACCATTATATAGGCTAAGCCATTACTTAACAGTAAATCCATATTCATAAATCTTTCCAGACATTACCCCGGGTCACTTACGGGGTGGTGTTGACATCTCAATGGGGCTGGACATCCAGGACGCACGGCCGCCTCGTTCCAAAGGCTCGGATTTGATAGATACCAATTGTCTGGAAAACACATCCGGCCTGTGCGGCCGTTCATCGTGCAAAGAGGATTTCCCATCTGCTGTCAGCGGCCTCCTGTCCGACATCGGCGCGTCCACGCCTGTGTCCGTCGCGTTCAGCGGCCTCCTGTCCGACATCAGCGCGTCCACGCTGAAGGGCAGGCGGGACACCTGCGCCGCGCGCTTCTCCGGCCGCGGTGCTTCTACATCCTCGTCTGTTGAAAACTCGTCTCTACAGTCTCCAGGGGAATGCATGCTTTCTTTCTTTCTTTCCATTTTTTTTATTTATTTTTTTAGGGCCGTGATCGATATCTAATTCCAATCCAGAAATCGCCTACAGCGTCCACACGATGGGAAATTCGGAGTTAAGTGGTTACACAAAGTTGACAAAAGTTGTGCTGGGGGAAAAACGTTGGGAGGTTCTCGGGAATTTCACTCAGAGCCCGGGGCTGGAGGTGGGTGGGAGACTTGTGATTGGACGGCGCGCTTGGGTCTCTTGGACGGGATCCCTGTGGTGCCACACCCCTACTAGACAGCAGGTCAGCTGCACATCAGCCTCATCTAGCAGTAATTATGCAGGGAGAAGATTGTTTCCCAGTTCCACAACAGCTCACACGGCTTTAATCACAGTTACTGACCGCGTCAGGCCGTATTTTAGTCACTCTGCAAACGCTCAGCTGACAAACGAAAGCGCGAGAAAATAGTCCCGCTCCGTGTCCTGAATTAATGCACGTGGATTTTTGCACGAGACTGAGGCCTGGTATTTTGTGGAGGAAACCATTGCTGACATAAGTAAATCAATCCCCTGTCTAACATCCTGCAATTAGGCTGGCGGATTGTCCTGGCTGTCTCTCCGAGCATTAGCGGCAACCGGGATGAAAAGCATCAGGGTGACATCTGAAGAGCTGTGTTTCCACCGAACAAAAGCTGACAGAGCTCCTAACTCGAGCCCTAACATACGGGACCTGACACGCAATTGTGAGAGTAATCGCAATGTTAAGCGATAAGAATCACGGCGCTTTTAAATTTCAAATAGCACTTTGCCGAAACCACACACTTAAATGTGAGAGTCAGTTGGGAGATGGATTATGGTTTTGGGCAGGCCTTAAAATGACTGTCATTACATTGTTATTATTAACACCTTGTAATTAGGCCTCTGGAATCCGGTTCTTTTGAGCAGGATTTAACGGTAATGATGGAAAATTGCTACCTTCCTGAGGTGTGTGGCGCCCGCTGCGATTAGTCCCAGTCTCTGCTCTGACAGAGGCGTCTCGTGCCTGTTTGAAGCTCATACCTGTAGGGCTCCAGAGTATTAGGAAATATCATGAGAAGTACAACAGCAGCTCTGAACATGGCCCTCGAACCACTCACTGATGGCATAACGATGATGCAGCGTTCGGAAAACCAGCCAAAAAAGGGGCATGGATGTTTAAACCGGCATGAACAGCAGAAGGTTCATTGCCGTTCTGAGTACGATTTAGTGTTCATGCAGCCAAGGAAAAACGTGCACAGCAGCCGATGCAAAAACAAAAAGTGCTTATTGCATGTTGTGTCCTATAGTCTGCCAGATTCTATCTTTACCCTCACGTCTGTCTCCGTGTCTACAATACGAGTCTCTCTTATATATACACACAGATGCCCACGCGTCCAAAGGCCACCTGTGAGGTGACCGGGGTGTGCTGTCCAGAGCTCTGTGATCACAGAGGCTGTGTGCCCCTCTGTAATCAGCAGGATTACAGTGGCATCAGGGGCTCCACTCCCCCGGCGCCGCCAACATCATTAGTCTCCATAGGAGGCAGAGTGCTCACACAGCAGCAGATCGCTCTGCTGTAAGTACACATGCAAATCAATACATGTGTCATTTCAGTGTGCTTCCTGTAAAAAAATAAAAAAACATTTTCACTTGCTAATCATGTGCTGTTTAAAATTGTTTTAAATCGTGGCCCGGGTTGGCTCAGCGGGTAGAGCAGGCACACGTATACTGAGAAGTTTATGCCTCGACAGCAGAGGTCCAGGGTTCGAGTTGGACCCGTGACGATTTCCTGCATGTCTTCCCCCTCTCTCTCTCTCTCTCCCCCCTTTCTCACCTAGCTGTCCTATCCATTAAAGGCGAAAAAAAAAAAAAAAGATAATCTTAAAAAAAATAAACACAAAAAAAAAATATAGTTTTAAATCAGTAATTAGCACAAATTTCCAAAATATTGTGTCATTGCATTTCACCTCTCAATCATTCCTGGGACACGACAGGGGGGAAATAATACAATAAAAACTAAAAACGTCCTTAGCTTGAGGGAATGAGTATGATTCAAACGCCATCTCATCGAGTAAAAGCAGTCTAAGCAGAACGTACCCTCCTGTAAACGCTCTGCGGATCTACGCAGAGAAGGCTGTCAGAGGGATGACCGGTTGATCCAATTTCTCCGTCGAGAAGCAGGTTGATGCATAACAGAAGCAAGGTGAGCTTGGTTGAATTTTCAGCAAAGTGGTCCATTAGGGGAAGCTGTGTTTTGATTTATTGGAGTATGATCCGTAGAATAGGAGCACTGAATTGTCAGAGTTTGGGCTGGGCGATATGGAGAAAATCAAATATCACGATATTTTTGACCAAATACCTCGATAATCAATACTGCAACGATATTGTAGTGTGGACTATTGGTGCTTTCACAAAATATTTACACAATGAGATTTTTGATAAATAATAGTGCTGTCAGTTAAACGCGTTATTAGCGGCGTTAACGCAAACCCATTTTAACGGCGTCCATTTTTTTTGTGCGCAAGATTAACGTTCTTTTTGGCCTAGCAAACTTTGTAGTTTTTTTTCACATGCTGTTGCGACAACTAGTAACGTTAGAAAAACGACAACACCACACCGGATCTAGCTAGACCGGAAACAAAACAAACAGGGACGCCGCACACACTTGTTTGGGCTTGCGAGCCGGCCAAAGAGTAGTAGGCTAACGTTACGTTTTGAGGGGATGGCGAGCGCGAGACACCGAAATGGATGCCAATATGATTCAGAATGGAAAGTTTACTTTTAAAAAGTTGCCAAATGGTTCCATTGACAAGACCAAAGTCATCTGTGTGTTTTGTGGTTGTGAACGGAGCTATCGTCGCAGCACGTCCAGTCTGAAATACCACTTGATGGCCAAGCACACAGCTGATGCCAATTCTCCGCCCCCCTTCGTCAAAGCCAGGCGACAAAAGCACAAAGCAAGCCGATCCACTTTTTCATGTTGATAAGAGCATTAAAATGAGAAAAAAAATAATGGGACAAAAAGGGACATTTAGAATAGATAAAAATTTGCGATTAATTGCGAGTTGACTATGACATTATGATGACATGATTAAATATTTTAATCGTTTGACAGCTAATAAATAATAATAAATAATATTATAAATAAATAATAATAATAATAAATAATCATCAGTAATGTGGATTTAATGACTAAGTTGGTAAAGGCATATAATAGAACAGTTACAACAGTCTTGTAAGTTCAGAAAACGACATCACTTTACTGTAATGCAGCCTTTAAAAACAGGAAAAGACAATACTTATGCCATATTACGATATCCAAAATCTAAGACGATACCTAGTCTCATATCACAATATCGATATAATATCGATATACTGTCAAGCTCTATGTTGGAGCATGTTGAAACATTTGGTAGCCCGATTTATTTAAATTTTTTTAAATATTGTGATGGTGATCCAGCAGTGCATAAAGTGTCCCCTTTCATCTTTCAGTCTTTCCTCCAGTAACCAGGAACAAATAGCTCGCTGCTGTCCACTGGTCACTGAGATGTTCCTGCTTGGGTCTGTGTGCCTAATTTAATAACACTAGCACAGTTTGCGCTGCGTCTGTTTATGCGAGTTCGGTAATAGCGCACGCTATGCTTCCACATTTTACGTAGTATTTATCAACCCTGACACCCATCAGGCAATCAGTGTCTTTCTCCGCCCACTAGACCGTAAATTGCGCTATAGCAAAGCGGGACTGGTGCTATGATATGGCTGAGTGCAGACTGCGATATTCCCACTGCTGATGCTATGACTGTTTGAAATGATCCTGATGCCAATATTTGTGGCGAGGAGTTTAACAACTGCTGGAATGGGATGTGAACGCTGAGTGGGAGATTCAATTTCATCTTTGATTTCTTCCAGTAACTCTAATATTGCATGGCTGCTTGATCTGTAACGCTAAATGATGTTGTGTTCACTGACAAAGTGTGATTCTTGTGTTAAAAATATTTTCAGTCTCGCCTATGTCTTCGTCTTGCTCAAATTACTGTTGCCATTTCACCAGCGGCATAAAGGTCTACGAGGAAACCTCGATTGGCGCTGGTTTAGACCTGCTTTTAAGAGGCGGAGAATTTCCCCGCAGAATAGAGGCGCTCTTACTGACAGTCTTTGTAAATACCACGGAATATATAATTAGGTGCACTTTTGCTTATCCTCCCACCTTTTGGGTGGAACTCTCACTTTCCCCACGACCCTCCCACGAACGCATATTGAAAGCGCAACTTGTCTCTTCTCGCTCATGTGGCAGACAATCTGCGATTTTACACAAGTGCGTCCTGTTTGTAAATAGCCCGCATCGGTTACGTCCGTCTTTGCGACCAATTAGCGCCTGGAAACAGGCGCAAACGGCTTGATAAATCTAGCCCTGTGTGTCTGCCTCCACAGACTGTAAAATATGATTTGTATTTTCAAATGTTGTGTAATGTTGTGTAATGTCTTGTGTGTATGGTGTGTAATATAATATTGTAAATTGTATTGTCACATGATAGATTGTAGGACCCCAGGAAGAATAGCTTTTTAGCTGATGCTGAAGCTAATGGGGATCCAAATAAAACAAACAAAAACACACAGGGAAGCTACTGACAGAGCCGGTGCAACCCGACCATCCGAGCAAAGGTCAGAGTCTCCGTGTGGGGCAGAGCAGCTGGGGCCGACCGGAGAGCAAACGTCCTCCGCTCACATCGATCGGCCCCAAACACCAATTAGCACTGCTCTCTCTTCTGCCTCGCTTCACCTGCATTAGTTCTGCTAGCAACAGTGTGGAGTACGCACACACACATTCACACATAAGTGTAAGTTTGCAACTGTAAAATCTTTGATATTGTGAAATGCTTTTTTTAACGAGGATCCATGCACACCTAAGAGGCTACATCAGGAAAAGAAAAGGCTTATTTAGAACCCTTTTATCTGTTTGCTATTCATTTTACAGGATGCAGACAATCACAAGTCTTGCGCTGAATACGAAATACTTAGTGTCTTTAATGAAATATAACCTTCCACGCAATTTTACGAAAGAGTTTTGCGATTACTTCCGTCATGTCGTCGTTTCCAGGACATGCTTCATCATGTTCAAAGCGGAGTTGTTGTTTTTGTTGCTCCACACAGCAGTCCACAGACTGTTTCACTGTTGCCATTGCGGGCCAATCAAGACCGAATCAATATTTCATCTGAAGACAGTTAAAATAAACGACCCATAAAAAAAGAAAGGCATAACCACGGACAACTTTGAGATAACTGATGTGTAATGTCTTTATAAGTATAGAGTAGGAAGGAGTACAGCTAAAGTAAAATGGGCTCTTAAGATGTTTTCTTAAATCTAAAGAGAGGAGTTTATTTGGGGTGGATTTTGGCCTGCAGGGCTTCAGATGAGTCCTGTGTTATAAAGCTGACGCCCACCACTCCCACAACTGTTTATTTACTGAAGCATGGTGGTTACAGTGTCCTTTCTTTAACTGCAGTCTTGTTCTACATATTAATGTATATGACTCTACTTTGCAACACATTTTCAACATCCTAACAGCATGGCTCCAGAATGCAATTTAAATGTCATTTAAAGACATTGCCGTACAAAGGAAAATGGAGCTACAGGGCTTTATCGCAAACTATCGCAAATTAAACTGAGGTAGCAAAAGTATAGACTCACCTAAAGGATTATTAGGAACACCATACCAATACCGTGTTTGACCCTATCCTCTCAATATGGGCCAACATTTCCTAAGAATGCTTCCAGCACCTTGTTGAATCAATGACACAAAGAATTAAGGCAGTTCTGAAGGCAAAAGGGATCCCCAACACCATTACACCACCACCACCAGCAGCCTGCCCAGTGGTAAAAAGGCATGATGGATCCATGTTCTCATTCTGTTTCTGCCAAATTCTGACTCTACCATCTGAATGTCTCAACAGAAATCGAGTCTCATCAGACCAGGCAACATTTTTCCAGTCTTCAACTGTCCAATTTTGGTGAGCTCGTGCAAATTGTAGCCTCATTTTCCTATTTTTAGTGGAGATGAGTGGTACCCGGTGGGGTCTTCTGCTGGTGTAGCCCGTCCGCCTCAAGGTTGTGAGTGTTGTGGCTTCACAAATGCTTTGCTGCATACCTCGGTTGTAACGAGTGGTTATTTGAGTCAAAGTTGATCTTCTATCAGCTGGAATCAGTCAGCCCATTCTCCTCTGACCTCTAGCATCAACAAGGCATTTTACCCCCCCAGGACTGCAGCATCCTGGATGTTTTTCCTTTTTCAGACCATTCTTTGTAAACCCTAGAAATGGTTGTGCATGAAAATCCCAGTAACTGAGCACACTGTGTGTGTGTGTGTGTGTGTGTGTGTTTGTGTGTGTGATTTGATATATATTATATACCTAAAATAGAAGTATTTTAAACTAATTAAAGCGCTGTAATGTGAACAGTCTACTGGCAGTTGCTGGCTGTATTTAGCCGCTATAGAGCTCCGGGACGCCGGCTACCAGCGGCAGTTGTTTAGTCGCCAATAGGTGACTGTGAGCCGGGTACAGGCACTGCCAGATGACGGTCCTTTCAGGGGCCGTGGTAGTTGAGTTTAGCCAGAAAAAGTGAGCGTCATGCGACGAAGTTTAGGCACCAAATCGACTAGTTAAGTTTAGGATAAAGATCGTGGTTAGGCTTGAAAGCGCTGTGTTTTATGTTGACACCACGTTGTGCTATTTCATTTTGAGATTATTTTCCATTGAATATTGAAGTTCATAAATAAGTGTTTTGGCATGGCTGGCCGAGTGGCACTATTTTCATGGTATTTAAAGGGGGATTTCATTCTTGCATGTTTTGTTGTGCATGCTCAAAAAACACCCCTCTGCTTTTTTTCACAAATCGCACCCTCTATATATATATATATATAAAAAACATGGCTCTTGAATGCAAATATAATCAATCCAGAAGACATTAGGTCTTTAATTTATTTTAATGCAACTTGCAAGGACAAATAGCTTCAATCTGAGAGGGTAATTATCTCCTGGGATGCTGAAAATCGTCAGATGTGTTTTCTCATTATTGCTTCTTCAGGCCCTTCAGTCAGGGTAATCATTACTTGATGGTTAGTTGATGGATCTTTCAGTGCTTCATTGTGTTTCCACACAAATTAAACTAATCCTCTGACTGACGAAAGCACTGCAGCCACGGTAAATCCCCATCTCACCACAAATTACAGTTGATGCAAATGTACATGTGATACAGAATCTCCTTGTCTGGTAGCATGCCAAACAATTTTAACGTTGACATGCATTAACTGTAAAAAGCTAACCACAAAACAACTATTCAGTGATACGATCTCACAAATGTCTCACTCAAAACCTCTTCCTGAAAATGAGCTGCAGCTTCATAAAGTCACACTTGTGCATATTCAGAACACATCAACAGTTGGGACATATTAGTTGTCATGAAATTAAGATCACAAGTTACAGAAATATTACACACACAGGCTCAGCGCTACCTAACATAAGCAAATCAATCCAATAATGATTATAAAAGGTGAATCTGTGCTATGCCCTGATAGGAAAAGCATTACCTATGATCAATTGGCTGCTAAGACTTTTCAACCATTTTCTTGATTTACAACCAGATGCTAATTATTACAATATAGTCAACCTTCCTCCGCCGCTATTTTTCATTTCAACCAATTTCTTTTTTTCCACATACCTTTTTATGGTGCATACAATACTAAGCTATTAAAATATGTAAAATCCTGTTTACATTTTTTTTGGTGGCCCTCCTGCAGTAACTCTGAGGACCCCTATAATGGGTCCCGGACCCCCTGTTGAAGATCTCTTGTTTAGATGATGGCCATTCAAAGAAAGAGCAGTTTGTAAATGAACCTAAGTATTTACAGTGCCTTGCGAAAGTATTCGGCCCCCTTGAACTTTTCGACCTTTTGCCACATTTCAGGCTTCAAACAAAGATATAAAACTGTAATTTTTTGTGAAGAATCAACAACAAGTGGGACACAATCATGAAGTGGAACGAAATGTATTGGATATTTCAAACCTTTTTAACAAATAAAAAACTGAAAAATTGGGCGTGCAAAATTATTCAGCGCCCTTAAGTTAATACTTTGTAGCGCCACCTTTTGCTGCGATTACAGCTGTAAGTCGCTTGGGGTACGTTTTGCACATCGAGAGACTGACATTTTTGCCCATTCCTCCTTGCAAAACAGCTCGAGCTCAGTGAGGTTGGATGGAGAGCGTTTGTGAACAGCAGTTTTCAGTTCTTTCCACAGATTCTCGATTGGATTCAGGTCTGGACTTTGACTTGGCCATTCTAACACCTGGATACGTTTATTTGTGAACCATTCCATTGTAGATTTTGCTTTATGTTTTGGATCATTGTCTTGTTGGAAGACAAATCTCCGTCCCAGTCTCAGGTCTTTTGCAGACTCCATCAGGTTTTCTTCCAGAATGGTCCTGTATTTGGCTTCATCCATCTTCCCATCAATTTTAACCATCTTCCCTGTCCCTGCTGAAGAAAAGCAGGCCCAAACCATGATGCTGCCACCACCATGTTTGACAGTGGGGATGATGTGTTCAGGGTGATGAGCTGTGTTGCTTCACACCAAACATAACGTTTTGCATTGTTGCCAAAAAGTTTGATTTTGGTTTCATCTGACCAGAGCACCTTCTTCCACGTTTGGTGTGTCTCCCAGGTGGCTTGTGGCAAACTTTAAACGACACTTTTTATGGATATCTTTAAGAAATGGCTTTCTTCTTGCCACTCTTCCATAAAGGCCAGATTTGTGCAGTATACGACTGATTGTTGTCCTATGGACAGAGTCTCCCACCTCAGCTGTAGATCTCTGCAGTTCATCCAGAGTGATCATGGGCCTCTTGGCTGCATCTCTGATCAGTCTTCTCCTTGTACGAGATGAAAGTTTAGAGGGACGGCCGGGTCTTCGTAGATTTGTAGTGGTCTGATACTCCTTCCATTTCAATATTATCGCTTGCACAGTGCTCCTTGGGATGTTTAAAGCTTGGGAAATCTTTTTGTATCCAAATCCGGCTTTACACTTCTCCACAACAGTATCTCGGACCTGCCTGGTGTGTTCCTTGTTCTTCATGATGCTCTCTGCGCTTTAAACGGACCTCTGAGACTATCACAGAGCAGGTGCATTTATACGGAGACTTGATTACACACAGGTGGATTCTATTTATCATCATTAGTCATTTAGGTCAACATTGGATCATTCAGAGATCCTCACTGAACTTCTGGAGAGTTTGCTGCACTGAAAGTAAAGGGGCTGAACAATTTTTCAGTTTTTTATTTGTTAAAAAAGTTTGAAATATCCAATAAATTTCGTTCCACTTCATGATTGTGTCCCACTTGTTGTTGATTCTTCACAAAAAATTACAGTTTTATATCTTTATGTTTGAAGCCTGAAATGTGGCAAAAGGTCAAAAAGTTCAAGAGGGCCGAATACTTTGGCAAGGCACTGTATAGTGTTTAGAATAAAAGAAAAGAAAAACATCAACTTCATCTAATCACCTACATATTCACATTGATTGAAAAAAGATTAAAGAAAGCATGAACTACTTTGTTTTAATTGTGTGATCCATCATTGTGCTGTATTTGTTTAACATGGTTTATATTCTCAAGTGTGGAGGACAGCCTGGTCGGTTAATGCGTCTTCTGTTTCTCTGCAGTTGCCTAAAAGAGTCACATTAGTTTCACACTTTACAGTAGTTTGTTCTTGGCTTGCAAAGGGATGCTGCCTGTTGACTCAATTAAGGCTGAAGAAACAGGGCGCCCGGATAGCAAGGGTTGGTAGAGCGGGCGCCCATATATAGTATAGTAAATATAGTATAGTATATATATATATATATATATAGTTTATTCCTCTACGCAGCAGGCCCGGGTTCGACTCCAACCTGTGGTCCTTTGCTGCACGTCATTCCCCCCTCCTCTCTCCCCTTTCATTTCTTCAGCTGTCCTGTCAATAAAGGCCTAAAAATGCCCCAAAAAAAAAAAAACTGTGAGTTGTTTTCCTGCAAATTTTAACACCATGAACATTAATAAATGCTCTTAAGGAGTTGGTATCTTTATAAAACACAGGAGGCACCATAATCACATTGTGGTTTAACATTAAATTAAACATGAAATGCCATGGTGATAATTTGTCTCGAGATGCCTTTAATTCTTTCAGGGATGCATGCTTTTTATATTTATGATGTGGTTGCTTCTCCTTACTTGTTAGAGTAGGGTTAACAGAACAGGCAAAAATGAGAATTTGCAACAGCGTCTGGATTTAAAGCATCTCTGACTTTTTCTCTAGTGCCATCATGAGGTTCACATGTGTGGTCTTTAGTGAAATTTTTGGGGATCCCTTGTCTTATCCTATAGCGCTGCCATTGGGTGAAAATTTCCTAAATTTTTGTTTATCACCAAATATCTGCAATACTAATGATATTCCCATCAGCCTCATCTGTTCTTAGTGTTTGGTGCTAATTAGCAAATGTTAGCATGCCAGCACGCTAAACTAAGATAGTTTAACACTGGCATATTTGCATTGTCATTGTGAGCGTGCTGTGTCTAAGTACAACCCCACAGAGCCGCTAGCGAGGCTGTAGACTAAAAAAAAGCGTGTTTTACAAGAGCTGCACGTCCGGCTACAGCTTAGGGCCCGTGCCTCCACGTACCTAGCCATGGCGTTGGTCTTTTCATACCAACAGTGGATGAAAATGATGTGTAATGTGAGAGTGGTGACTCATGGTGACAAACAGACAATTATCATATTTGGTAGTTCCCCCCACCAGCTCTCTGGAGCATTTTAGCACCTTTTAAATCATTGTTTTGGTTTTAGAGGTGATAATATGCCAGTGTTGTGTAAACAGCTTGATGAACTGCCAACAAGTGGCAGATTAAGTTCAATGTTTACTCTAAATTTATAATGACAATCATTAAACTCATTTATCTGTATTAAAGAAAGGTAATTTTTTTTTTTTTATTTCAGTGAAAGAAGACTCCCCCTCAGTCAATCTCGTCTCTCTCTGCGGCTTCTACTCTGTGGGGCTTTCAATAGAAAGCGTGATTTATGGTTCTGCGGAGGCTCCACATAGAGCTTTTGCCGTAGCCTACGTAAGTGTCCTGACATTTATACTTGTGCTTTGGTGTGTGCGTCAATCTCTTTAAGAAGATAGCAGGGCCGACATGTGTGTGTGTGTGTGTGTGTGAGACTGTGTGGTAGAGCGAGTGACAGAGTGACGGTGATTAGCTACGGAGCGAGTACCGACTCTAGAGTCATAGTGAGAGGGAAAAAAAAGGTGTCTCCCCTGTGCTTTTCATGTTGTTTATTAAGAAGGCGAACCAGGAAATAAGTAGGGGGAAATGCAACGCTACCAAGCCACGGCCCAGCAACATGCATCGCCGCGATGTGTAGTTACATTTTCAAGAGCTGCACGTCCGGCTACAGCTTAGGGCCCGTGCCTCCACGTACCTAGCCATGGCGTAGATTTAACGCAGAAGCATAAATCACGCTTAAGTAGTCCAACCATATATTGCCACGATCTACCTTAGCCAATCACATTGTTGCCGTCAAACTAAAACCGTTCTCCTCTGCTGCTGCTGCCAGTTGTCTCTCCTGATTGAAATTGTTGTTCTGTCTGTTTTGTTCTGTGATCAAACTCATCTAGAGGTTAAAGACAAGTGCAGCCAAACAAAGAAGGTGTAAGTAGGATGTGACAGAGTAAAAAAAGATGAGCTAGCTCGCCTGCTAGTTACTGTATATGCAAGAGTCGGCAGTGTAACAACACAGGCTTAAATCTGCTGACATTACTCGGGCTATTTCTCACGTTGAGCCATTTCAGTCAGGATGTGGTACAGTAGGTGTTAAAAGATAATGAATCATCCACCATTCTCAGTATCAGAAGCACCACCATACTGTTATCTAGGTTATCAGCATTTGAATAAACTCAACATGCACTCCAACCTCAGATAGCTGCTTAGAATCCACATAGAGGCTTTGAATCATAGAGCAACAGCAGGAGAAGGCATCTTTACATAAACATGAATTCACAGCTAGGCCCAAACAATACTTAATACATTACATTCTACAGCTCAAGTGTCTTTTACGGGTCTTCTCTCCACCACTGTTTTCTGCTGACTACATTCTTTTCTGAACAGGTCGTGTACAACCAAACTTGTTTCCGACTGCACAACATCCTGGGGCCTCTGTCCATGTAAACAATGCAGCAAACCGCCGGTCAACGGGCCTCGCAGTGTGGTCTGGAGGTACAAGCTGCCACAGTCTGCCAGTCTCCGTTCAGACCGCAGCTCTGATTAAAAGGCCTGTTTAACTGCTAATCACCAGCCCAACAGCCATTTATCCTCAATGCCGTGAAAACACCCTCAATAAACCGCCTGTTTACTGATTAAAAAAAACCACCAGCTCTATTTGCTGCCGAGTACACCAGCCTGTGATCTTCAAGATTTGTTTCTGAAACAGAGTTAGGCATTTTCAATTTTCAAAATCTAGCATGGTATGATTACATTACTCAGTACATCCAAGCTGCTTGTAGTTGTATAAATACAATATTAAAAAGGGACTAATGGGCCAAAATCGTGTTTTTAAATAATATTTTGTTCAAACCAGCTGTGCAGGTTTTGCTGCAGGAACCTTGAGCAATTAGTTTGAGAGCACAACTTTTCATCAAACTTGTTTTAAATCAAAGGTAGCAGGTGCAGCTGCTGATGAACATGTTTTATGATAGGATTTCATGCTAAGGTGCTAGGTAATGACGAAAAGAATCACATTAGTGACCACAGGAGCCAGGACAACACAGCAGTGTCTCAAATGCAGTGAAGGTGTCAGTTATCTACAGTATATGAAGAGCCTATGAACATTGAAAGGCTACAAAGAAATGAGAAAGTGTAGAAAATATTCCAGGCTTTTCGCTATTGCTACGTTCGGGCGTGGCACCTAAGGGATTTTCGAAGACCCTACGCACGTGAACATATAAAACAGCGAGGAGAGCGGCGTAGCCGCGGCCGCCGGGCCGGCGACGGGCAGGGCTGGCTTCGTTATCTTGCATCGCGCCGCATGAATGGCGGTTTAATACAGCGGTTAACGCGTCGTCACGCGCACACGCCATGCATGTTGCACTTTTGGCGGCAGCTTCAGAAGGAAAGAGAGAGAGAGAGAGAGAGAGAGAGAGAGAGAGAGAGAGAGAGAGAGAGCTGTGAACGTAGCAGTGCAGTCTGTGCACAGTTTATCTGTTGGAGAATAAAAGCTACAACTCCTTAAGACCCGAGGCAAGTTCCTGCGCCTAGCTGGTTAAAGTGAAGGGGGATAGCCACGGAGCTAGCGACGACTTCAGCACAGGCTCACTAACTTAAGGTGGATTGACCTTTAAGGTGGACCCACAGGCGCCGATTTATGTTTTCCTCTGTGTGTGCTCACATAAAAAAAACAAAAAAAATAGTCAAAAAATGTTTGCATTTCAGAACCTTAGGAAATGGTCAGCGGCCGACACGAACACACACGCCTATTAACTCGATAATAAAGCAGTAAAGTAGGCTATCTTTCAACTCAGGACAGCGCCACTTCTCACAAATACAGATAGGACTGGAGATGAGAAGTTTAACTGACACGTAACCGCGATCAGCGCTCACAAGCTCCACTTAGCACCAACTGCAATGTTTAATTTTAAATGAATGTAGCCTACTGGCAGTCTGGCACACGTGGGTGCTCAGTATTTTCCGTGGGCGCTTCAGCTCCGGAGCACCCACGGTATCGGCGCCTATGGGTGAACCAGCTACTTTCATTTTAGTGACTTTTGCTTTAGTGATCTCTCCCTCGTGGCAACCTACAACCACTAAACTTTATGCAAATAAGTGCCCGATGATGTCACTGATATGCCGTGACATATACCTAAGTTCTCTAAAACCCCGGGAAAACCCTGTATTCACAGCGGCTGTAAATAGGGCTCCTTCACTAAAGACTTCTCTGGTGTATATTAATGCACATACTGTACTTGCAGATGCAACGCTTCTCTGAGCTTTAGTGAGAACTCTGATAAGGCCGCCATGTTGTGTTTAGAGCAGAAAAGGGTAAAGCAACTGGCCTCTAAACACAGAGGCAATGAGGCCCATCAATCAAAACATTAAGAAACTGCAGAACAATTTAAGGTAAATTGTCCGTGACTTACCAGCAATTATTTTACTGTTAAAAAAGATCACAGCCATATGCTGCTCTCAAGTTGATTTAGTAATATGAATTCTGATAAAAGGAGTAAACCTCTGGTGACTCATTCATCGGTGAAACCCTTGGTGAACAAGTTCAGGTCATAATTATTCAATATTATTCACCACTTTCAGTTTACTGACGAAAAACACTACAACTGATTGAACAATGACAATAAAGCCAGTTGACTTTATTAATATCAAGAATTTGCCCAAATAACAGATGATTCTGAAACAGTCTTTCGAAAATCATCTACATTATTCTCTTTTAAAACTTGTTGTATGGTAACAGCAGCTGACAATGAGCAGCTTTTGTAACCATTCAAGCAGCCAAATAAGGTCAGCTTTTAGGACAATCTACACTCAATTAATTAGTCGTATGGAAATATTATTAAACTCATAGAATCGCAACACAAGCCACTATTTGAAATGTAAAATATAACTCTTTTTTTGTGTGAAAAATATACAACAACAAGGATGGTGTACCACCCACAAGTACAGACATTTGTTTCCTGAGGTTAGTATAAAATTGGCTGATGAAATGTCTGTGAGTGGGGTGTAAAAAGGAGTGAGTCTACAGTATGACAGTCTACAGTATGACAGAAAACTATCACAGCAGACAATGTTATTAGAGGAGGTGGTGCCCTCTGGTGGAAAATTAAGAGACATTTATCTAAGATAATTTAATGCAAATTTCTGCAACATGGTGTACTATGGATGGACTCAATAACATAAATAACTGTTCAATCTCATGCAACACAAATGTATGACGTTCTTTAACAAAGTTGTTTGTAGTGTTAGAATACTGGTAATGTGTACATATTTTGTCCATTAATTGTAATTAAAGGGGACAAAGTATTACTTACAGTATGTACACAATAAAATTATATAATATATAATTATATATACTATATTGCTCTTACGCTGAACAGTAAAAGCTTTACAGAGGCAGCATGTGCTGCAGAGCCTCTATACTGGACTGCATTAAGGTGTAGGCCTCTAACTTGTGTAACAGCAGCGAAAAATCTCAATTTGCATATATGTAAAAAAAAAAAAAACAACGTTGCATACAAATTGCACATCGATTTGAATATGGACTCTTTTAATAAAACAACACTGTTACTTGAACACTGTAAAAGACTCTCTCTGGCAAATACATTGTTAAGCAGATTGCTTTATGATCTCACAGCACATTAGCAATGAGCACACATATAGATGAACCACCAACGTTTGCCTTGTTGTAACACTGGTTTTCAAAATCCCATGCTTAAGGAACTATCCACATCTAAGAACTTTGATGTGGAGAAATAATGATAATGTCTTTTAGATACAGTAAGGTAAGGTAAGTGACCTGCCATGGTTGTGGGCCATTTCAGTCAGCCATTGCTGCCTCAGTTGGCCTGGCTGGCGGTGACCAGCCTCTGCCTGATAAGCTGGTTCTCCTCCAGCATCTTGGAGATGGTCCTAAGAACTGCAAGCTTGACCTATCCAGGACAGGGGACACATTCCCAGGAAAAGAAACAGGGAGTTATGAAATGTCTTGGTAGTCTGGGTACAGAGGATACAATGTACATGTGTGTCTGTATGGTGGACGAGGATGTGTAGGCTCTACATAGTTTTCGACTACAACTGAAACTTAATAGAGAAAGCTCAACGGGAAACTGTTTCTCTTGAAATGAAGTTAGTCAAATATGCATACATGGTATGGCATAATTCTGGATATTTTTAGTGGGCCTAAAAGAATTATGGAATTTACATGTTACCATGTTTCGAGTTTTTTTTATTTTTTATTAAGTTGAGCACAAAATTGTTGGAACTGTTCAGGGGCCTACCTTTTCGTTCGAGTTTATTGCAGTGCTGGTGGGATTTTCGGTGAATAAGAAAACATCTCCACCAACAGAGTCAGAATCAGTGCCAGCACCTAAAAACAACAAATAAATGTCAATATAAAGCTTCTGCTGACAGTTAAGTCTAGCTAACGTCCACATTACGCAGTACTAGTTCCTATCTTATTAAGGCCGACTTATGGGTTTGATATGTCATTGTCTAATCTAACATTAGCTAGTTGGCTACACTCATGATCGAGACCATTTAAACCACAGTCATCCAGTTGTAAGATTCTGACCTTTGAAAAGGTTTTTGTGATAATGCATCTGTGTGGTTAACTTGAGGTTTTATGAAGGAAAAGGAATTCAATCCTGTGCATAACTGTCTTGCAGTCTAGTTAAGTTACTGCAAGACAGCTAGCTAGCGTTACAGCTAACCTAACTAGCTAGCTAACATTAGCTAACGTTAGCTGACCCATTTTAGCTAGCTAACATTGACGTTACGTTAGCTAGCTACCTCCTTGGCTCACAGTTGTCTTGATTTTATTGGCGGCGCCCTCTACCATCCATCTCGGTGTGTTGTCCTTCTTTGTCGCCTTCTTGGACAAAGCGCTGTTGTTGAGTTTTGGAAATTTGACTTTTAAATGGAACCGACTTTTTTCACCTCTAACTTTGACTTTACACCTACTGTTCCCGCCCTTGTCCCGAGAGGGGGGCTTTTTCGGGTACATAATCTGGTCTTGTCGTGGTTCATCTCTTTGACTGGAGCCAAACTGTGAGCCAAAACAAGGTACATACACGGTCCTAACTGGCGACATATTTCCCCCTCTAAACTAACTAGCTAGAGACTGACAGAAGACACACTTGCTGTAGCCTTGGCCAACTGTCTG
The DNA here is from genome assembly GCF_010015445.1 of Perca fluviatilis. Lineage (NCBI taxonomy): Eukaryota > Metazoa > Chordata > Actinopteri > Perciformes > Percidae > Perca > Perca fluviatilis. The sequence continues at coordinate 14,991,118 of NC_053121.1, read as the reverse complement.
GATCAGAGACTGTACTGCAGGCAATAGTCTGGACCGTTTTTCTTTTTGTGAGTCAGCCAGCAGGGGGCACTGGCAGTATTATCCGGGTAACGTCGCTCCCAACCAACATGCAGTTTGTGTCGAAAATGTTTAATTATACATCCATGAAAAATGAATACATCGTTACTAGGTGGTGCTTATTGTATGTAGCTTAATCTATTAACAGTGCATCCCATTGAATAGCTCATCAGAAGTTTTGCATGTCAAATTTTAATTTGTAATGTAACTAGTAACTAAATGTAGTGGAGTAAAAACTACAATGTTTCCCTCTGTATATAGAGCATGGACTGTAATTATAGCTAGAGTATTTAAAAAAATAATAATAAATACATGAGGTTTAGATGGAGGACTAAACCACTATGTATTTGGAAGACCTCACTGTTGTAATAAGCATTTCATAAAGTGGTATTGTGTTTATATGTATTAGTGTTATAAAATCTCATGACATTTTGTTACTGGGGTTTTCATTAGACTAGAAAAGGTTTGTTGGGACAAAAGACAGGAGGTGTAGGCAAGCTAAATAGCACTCACCAAGGCCTGAAATAAGCCTCAGCATATAAATACCTCGGACCTGATTCAACATAGCCCACCAGATGTGCCAAAAAAAAGAAGAAAAAATTGCTGTCACACAACAAATTGCATCAGGTGCGAGACTACCATTTACTAGAAAACCTTTAGGGGGCAAACCAGTTAACAAGGGCCACTCAGGAAATACTAAAATAAAAAAGGGGAAAGCCTTCATTCTTGTGAATCAACATTAGGCATATTAATTCTTCCTCACAGCTGTTTTATTCGTTCAACAACTCACATTACAAATACTTCAAATGTATGCATACAGTTACAAACAGTTGGCAGCAAATGAATATATGACATTAGATCTTTGTTTTACTTCAATACTACAAACCAACTATAAAAACTGACGTCTGTATTGTAGCGTAAATTAATCAGGAAGAAAATATAAAAAAATTGGAACTTACGTATAAATGTGAAATGACTTAATAAAAATCAAAATGATATCAGGTAAAAAAAAAAAGTTAATAAATATAACCTTCCCAGCATACAATTAAAAACTATTGAAATTTTGCAATCAATACTAACAGACATAATCATTATTCTTTTCATCTGAAAATGTGGAGCACAATACAGCAATTAGAAAAACTAGACACATCAACGAGTTTAACACATCACCCCAAAAATATAACAAAAATCTGATCAAAATGATAGTTATACATTTGAATTGAAAATATAGCCAATGCTAAATACATTATCGACCTAGTATATACAATGTTTTCAATCACAGTAGCATAGTAGTAGCAAAATAAGTAAATAAGCACAAAACTAATGTTTAAAAATAAATTCAGGTATAAATTAGTTTTTTTTTCTTGCAGACATCAGCATGAACAATAGGAAACAAATGTGTAAATGACTGCATGGTTTGTATGGATTAAATGACTTACACTGCGGAGACTCGCTTCTGGAAAGAATAAGTATTGCACATAATGGCTCAAAGTTAACTTGCAACATTAAATCACATTCAGGTTATGTCCCAAAGCATGCCACATCACAAAGGGGGTCAAGTGATCAAGTCTCCTCACCTATGTCCTACTGAGTGTCCTCTACGTTACAAAACACGTCCAAAGTGTTGTCACTGTGTAGATTGCATAAACATCATGTCTGTGTAAGGAAGGCAGACTCCATCATGTAAAGAGAGGCTACAAGAGAGGTGATCTCAAAGAGATAAGGAAAAGAACGTTAAAAAGGAAAAAGGAGATCTAGTGCATTACATTAGGTCCTGCATTAACGCTAGCCATGTTATTTCTGTATTACATTATGCATGCCAAGAATAAGTAGAACTTACAGGCAGTCCCAGAAAGAGGATCTAAATATTCAAACAGCTGATATCCACTCCGGTGAGAGAAGGGAACATTTCACATTGACCAAAGCCAAAACATTTACCCTATCGATAATCTTATGGACTACACCTAGGAGCGGAATATCAGAATATATTTTCAAGACTATCAAAATCAGTTTAGAAAGGTCTTGTCATGCCTTAGGATCAGTGTAATTAGGTTTATTAGGACAGAGGAGAATCCATATATGACTGGCTAATGATAGCCTTATTTTTATTTTATTTTTTTTATCTACAGAATCACACCTATGCACCAGACAATTTCAGATTTACCAGCACTTAAATATATAAAAGCTAATTGAAAATTATATTAATATCATTCATTTTCTTTTTTAAATTAAGTTTACCATAAATGCAGATCTCTTAGTAACAAAGGTACAAAATTATTTTTCACCAAGTGAAAAAAATGAGGTATTGCAAAAGGAGTTCTCCCATCTGTGAAAAAATGTGCCTAAAATGACTATTGAAAAAAATATTTAGAAAAGTAGTGCATAATAAATGTATATATGTTCATGACAAAATAATCAGCTATAAAACACTGTACAAAAATCAGCAGGCCATGTATAAAATAATATCTTTATCTCTGTGACAGCAAATTCTAGCTACTACCATATCCAACCACAACACTTGTGATAGAAGCTCCAGTCATGGTAGAGCGTGCAGTGGTACACCATGAGGACAGCTCAGGAGACTGGACTGTGCATTCCCATTAGTTTGTACTACATTAGCATGTTAGCTTCCAGTGCTAATATCCCTGACAATATAAAGTGAGCAAATACTACTGTCAATACCTGAGCCCTGAGGGCTGTGTCTTTATTAGCCGACACCCACAAACCGAAACTCCAGACAACTCCAGCCTTTTCCTCCGCCGAATGACGGGAGGACACAACATTATCCTGAAAACCCTCCGATCAACATCGGATTTGATGATGTGTTTTTTTTAGGCCAATCTTTGGTTTGCCCTTTCTGCTTACAAAGTGTCGACTTATAAACCAAAACCTATAAACTCATGCCAGCAATCAAAACGCGTGTGCCAGACTGAGGGGAGATTTTGTTATGTGACGTGGCCTGATGCTATACACTGAGCTTCTTGAAAAAAAAAAAAAAAAAAATACTCAAATCGTCCGACCGCCTGAAACCGTTTGCCTCCTCTGTTCAACCCAACCATTTGCACTCAACCTTTGGTAAATGGTACAGTTGTTCTCTAATCCTGCAAGCGAAAAGTAAGAAAATGCAGCCTTCTTAAACTCAACTTCCATAGTTCGTATACTGATTTAGGTATGATGAACCTCACTTAAATTTTATGTTACTCTTGACAACAAATGTAAGCAGCTTTGCCAGCTAACACGAAAAAGAAAGTACAGTCAAGTCAGAAAACATCTAAATCCAAATCTAATGCATCCATATGCTCATGCACACTTAAAGTCAAAACATAAATGGGATTTCACTCTCTTCTTAGCATTTACTTCTTTTAGAAGGCCCAATTAAAAAATAAACTAAAAAATAAATTAAGTTGTTTTTTGTTGTTTTTTTTAACTTAAAAGAAAAGTGCATTTATTTTTCATATCGTAGCCCGTACCCTTCCCCTTACTACCCCGTTTCTTTTCAGTCCCTCCCCGATTCTGCATCGTCCCCCGCCCTTGCCCTCTCGCCTCAGTTCCAGCGGAAGGAGATGTGTCGCGGTCGGTCCCCTCCCTCCTTCACCAGCGGCTTGTGGAACTCGCGGCCAGCCCGGGAGTGGATGGCTGCCCAGCAGTACTCGCAGTAGTACTGCAGACAGGTCACGTTGGCGCAGAAGAAAGGAGCAAACTTCCCCCCACAGCGGGTGCCCTGGCACTCGTCACACAGCTGGTCGTCCAGGACATATGGCTTCACTTCCACCTGAGATGAAATGGAAGACGTGAAAAAAAAAAAAAGGGTGTCAAAATGGAGGTCGAAAAAAAAAAAAAAAAAAAAGTGAATGCATGCACAGCCGCATGTCAGATAGCTTTCAATTAATATTTTATGAACATCCACTCTTCATTTTTTTTTTAAGACCTGAATAGGAAGCTGCTTACATCAGATGGACTCACCCGTTTATCAATCTCGCCGTGCTGCAGTTGAACAAATCGGGCACTAATGGCTGCAATGTAGCTTTGCTGATTGGAGAAGGCTACTCGCCCCGCCCCTTTTGGATACTTGAGTTCAGGGTCTGTGTCAATCCCAGCGTAACACACTCCCCCATACAGACGGTCCATGATCATAGCCAGCTCCACTGGAAGAGCAATACAGAAGACATGGGATCAAAACAACTCCTAAGAATGCGATACATTTCAGGGTCACACAGCACACACGTACCTGCACGTAGGGGACGAGGGACACCCCCTACAAAGATGGTTTTCCTCGGGTCCAACGGCTGAGAGCCGTCCATTACAAAGTCGCTGTCGTTGAGGTTCCAGGGCCGAATCTGGACCTACAAAAAATAAGATTTTCAAGCCATTAATTTCCTCTCAGTCATGCTCTACTCCTTTGTGAGCAAGATACAGTTTGGATTGTGAAAATGAAAAGGGGCTTGCTGGTTTATGTAATATGGATTAACACATTTCTTTGGTTCAATCGGACTGCTATTGCAGGATATTGTTGGTGGTGGTGGACTGTGGCAGGGGATTTTTTTACCAGAAGCCTCTGAATGACTGTGAAATACTGTAGATGAACATACTGGTGAGGTCACCATATTTCCATTTTGTCACGTTTTTTTTTTTTTGCTGTGGGGCTCAAAACTGCCATGTCTACGTAAGAGTTCATAATATAACTGAACAAATAACTAACTAAACAAACTTCACAGTTGAAATGAGCCTTCAGTTGTCCGTGATTATTAGTACCTCACAATTTTACCAGTTTATTTTTCAATAAAATATTGCATTGACCATGAGTAGTGCACTAAACATACGGTTTACAATCTGATGGATTACCACAACAAAGCTCTGATTTGGACAGACAAAACAAATAAGGCTGTACTGAACTTTCCAGTTTTCTGACATACAATGACAAGACGCACTAAAACAAAGGCCGCTTGTGCGAGTCTATGATGTTAGCACTTGTGTTAGTTTTGTACTTGCTGGGCAAGACAGATAGCAAGCATGGAGCAGCTAAACAGAATGAACCACTTACAGGCTTGTCTTTGATGGTGGGACTGGAGACACACAGGTAAAGCTTGCCATCCTCCTGAATGCAGGCGTCAATCAGGGCCTGAACAGAGCTCTCGTCTTGGAACAGCAGGAATGCATATCCTGGATGGGTTGGACAAACCGAACAATGAGCGCGCACAACTAGCAGATAACGCACCACCACAGTGCTGTAGAGTCAACACGCTGGCAGAAATACAGGGCCCTATCCTGCACCCGGCGCAGTTTGTTTTTGCTTTTTCCAAAAGGTTTTAAAAATTGTAAAAAAAATAAATAAATTGTTCTTTACATTTTCAGTGCTTATTCCTATGTCCCATATTTTTTGATTTAAAACATATATTGAAAACGGGTCAATGTGACCCTAAGTCAACACAAGGGTTAAATAGCAAATGCACCCATGGGCGTGCTCGTCTTCGAGGGAGGTGTGTTCAGGTGAATTCTTGGCGTATTGCTATCTTGAGGCAGCGGGAAGTGATCGCCACACCCACACACCCACACCCACACCCACACACACACACACACACACACACACACACACACACACACACACACACACACACACACACACACACACACACACACACACACACACACACACACACACACACACACACACACACACACACACACACACACACACCCACACCCACACCCACACACGAAGGGGAGATGACACTCTGATTGGTTTATTGCATGTTACGCCCGAAACACACCTATGAATTAACGAAGACACTAAGTACAACTCTTTTGAACCAAGCGACCGGCGCACGGACCGTTTTTTCCGCCATCAAACTAGCAAAAGTGGATTTGGACACGTCCTAAACGCGCCTGCGCCATGCGCTTCACGCCGTGCGCTTAGATCGTTAAAGAAGGGCCCATAGTGTTCAACTGGTTGGACTCACCTTTTGGTGGGAAATAGGACTTGCTCTCCGCCTTGTGAGGCCAGTCAACAAACAAGTGACCAAAACGGCGGAAACTGGCAGTAATTTCATCTGAAAAAGTGAACTCAAATCAATCAGCAATGGCATTTTGTGCTGCCTCAAAACTAAATTACATTTTGAGTTTCATATGCAGTATGGCTGAAATGAAGCACTGGAGTTGTAACAACACAACATTTGTGATGTTAGGACATTTACAATCAAGTCTCAAAAACTATAATAAAATGTAAAATTATGAATACCAAAAAAATTCAATATTGTAGCTTTGTTATAGCTTTTTTATTTATTTATTTATATATATATTTTTTTTAAGCATCCTCCGTAGCCGTAACATGTCTTTACCTTCATCTATGTCTGGGGGCAGCCCACCAACAAACACTTTGCGCGAATATCGCTCCACGCGTTCACCATTGAGGTGGGGGAAACAGTGGGCCGAACCGATGCCAGCGAGCCCCTGGTCACCAGACTCGTCCTCTCCGAAAGAGCGCTCATCCTCCATAGGGAACAGGGACGAATGGCCTATTGGAGAGTACCATCTGGATTACACATATTGGCTCATATACACCAGCTTAGGGTTTTGAAAATGAGAAGGGAATTTGATTAGACGTAAATAAATTACTGTCAAGAAATGCATACAAAAAGCAGCCATGGGTGCTATTTTTGATGACACAATAAAAACATTTCAAAAACAGCATGACTATTAACACTACTAGGTCTTGGCAGGCAACATGGGAAGGCTTTCACGTACTGCAGAAAGCTGGGCTTAAACCCAATAACAATATTCAAGGCGGAACAATCAGTGACACTGAACAGCCAAGCAGACAAACGCAGAGGCAAAAACCACAAAGTCATCATTTCAGGGGGTCATTACTGCTTTTTCTAAAAATCACACTGAAGAAATCAAGACACATTCACATCGTTACCTCGTCTTCTGCCATAACTTCTCGCTGCATGTAAAACACAAAAAAAAAAAAAAAAAAAAAAAAAAAAAAAAAAAGAAATACACTCTTGAAATGGCTTTTTGAAGAAGGCACAAATTAAAAAACGGCAAGGAAAACACTGCCAGGGCTTGAAATTAATTTATTAGATCCTCCAGCTGAAATGGCTACTGATTTTTTTTGTTTTTTAAAATTAACAACCACTCTGAATTTTCACCGGCCAAAAATGCTATTCATCAAAAGGATCCATTCAAAGCTTTAGTGCGTAACTTTTTGATATTAATGAACATCCGTTACATTCAAGCCATCGCCAAATGAGTTGCTACAAAGCTAATTAAAACGTATCAGCTCCACACACACACTGTGTCTTTCTCAGTATGGCTGTGTTCAGAATACCTTTTCACCAGTATCCATACACGGCAGTTGATACCAAATTGGTATCAATTGGTTTTGTATGAACTAGAGAGAGACAACATGGCATGCAATTGTACCCCACAGTCATTAAATGCCTCATTAATCACTTATGCGTGACCTGCATTTTTACTAAGATTTCTTGTGCAACACGGTCAGTAACTCCACACATGACTGAGGAAACGGTGCAAATCATTGCATTTGAAAATAAAATGCTCATCACTATGCATGGACGAAATGGATGACTGGATTTTTATTATCACTACAAAACATAAAGGCAACTTACAAAACGAACATCATCTGCCTCTGACAGCATACTTGTGCTGCGATTTATTTCCTCTTTGCAGTCTCTGAACCATCCCGACAAACAGTATTTATTTCCTATTTGAAGAAGCCGGTCTGGCCTGGTCTGCTTTTAGTCAGCCATTTTGTGTGTCACAGCAGTCTACCAGAGCAGTTTCGAGAAGGGTCTAAAATAAGTAACGTGACTTAAGTCATTTTTATTTTGTTTTATCTCTCAGTGATGTTATGCAATAGCCAGAGTTTTTTTTTTGAAATGGTTATGAAGGACTGAATCTCGATTCTTGACTTGCATTTAAATTACTAACATTTGTTTCTACAATAGGCAGAAATCAATTTCAAGCCCCGACTTCTGGTACAGCATTGCATATTTGTATGCATGTCATTTGCATACATACCATTCATAGGTAGAGGCCCATCTCCACCCTGGTGAGAGAAGCTGTAGCGTCCTACATGACAAAAAAAAAAAAAAAAAAAAAAAAAAACAGAAGAGGCCTCAGAACAGCATGTCAAGACATTTAACTCCTTAACCTTAATGTATACATTTCTCCCCAACCCATTGATGTTATGTGGGAATGGTTTGGGGTAATGTATTCTGTGTCTATAGGAAAAGGACCATGATAGCACACACTTGGAAGTATGAAGAAATCGGCAGACAAATCATATAGTGCCTCAAATCAGGGCTGTAGTACTCGAAGTCCGGACTAGAGTCCAGACTCGAAACGCTTTTCTGTTGTCTCCGACTTGTTGGTATTTGGACGCGTCTCAGACTCGCCAAATATTCTAGTTGGTTTTGACTCGAGACAAGGGACTAATATGCTTTTGTTCTAAAGTAACTTCCTCCTTCAAAACAAAACCAATCATGAAGTGCGCATGTTCAGAAGACAGGTATTGGTTTAATTCAAAATCCATCTAGAACAGGCATCGAGATTGGTCGCCTGGCATACGCCTGACTATATCATATACCTCAATCATCAGGTATCAATCATTTTCATTTTGGAAACAGACACAATGTCAGCGAGCACTTTGTACTATGAATTCTTCAAGTATCGAGTTCAATGTGTGTTTGACTTTGAAATTATAAGTTTCTAAATAGAAGGTACATGCATCAGCTGGCTGTGATGGAAAAATGGTTCTTTTAAGATTTACTAACAAAAACTGAACTGAAATGTTTTATCAATGAGAGTTCGCTGAGATTAAAGGAGTCTCCACAGCAACAAAACTGCAGATGATTCTTCATCTTCAGGAGTTAGGGAGACTAAAACCCAGAAACGTACTGCAACGGAAGACTGAACTGTAACTGATCTGAGTGGGTCTCATTAATGATCTGTTCATACACCGGATTAGATGGCGACATACGTGTAAGGTTTCTGTACCGATACGAAAAAAATACTTTTGATACTTTTCTTTGAGAAATATAAGCATCTTTTTCTACAAAACTGCTTTTTGGTCACTGGACAAAACAAGTCGTACTTCTCAAATGTGAATTGTTTGAACTAAAGCGGCCATCAAAGTAGAAATTCACCTAAATAGTAATTTCTGATTTTGATGGAAATCAGGAACCATTAGATCAAAGAATCTACCCAGACATGCAATGCTGGCTTTTGGTACTTTTTTGATCCTCACTGCTGTGGGCACATTTTGTTGGTACTTGAGTTAAGAGGTATTGAAAATAGATTTCAATCTCTGCTTATACTGCATTTAAAAATCACATTCTATTCAAATTAAGAGGAAAAAATTATATACAGGGAGATATATTGGTACTGTCCAATAGCAAACTAGCAGAAGCAACATTGTATACCTAGTGCTGGATATCTAACTTCAACTTTTTAGAGTGGCAACAAAATTGTGCTTTTAGCATCCTTTGGGTGTCATTACCAAAACTCTGGTATGATATTGGCAACCATATTTACAGATTCTGAATGATACACAAACCCTACATAACACTGCACTAAATATAATTTTTTTTTTGTGCCATTAGTGTTTTAGTTATGTGGTGTTGCAAGACAAAAAGCCTCGAAATCATAACAACATATGCAACTGTATTAAGAAAGAAGAAGTGTAGTCACAAGTAAACACACACCATTTTTTTGTGACCCAATAAGCAACATGCACGTTCAAAATCCTGCTGTCAACACAATCAGTTGTGAGCATTGTGAGAGTAACACCCAATTTCCACTTGCTGTCAAATACGAGCAACAAATGGCTGTATTTATCTACGGCCAGCAGTGAGGGAAAGTATCCTTTCCTTTTCTACTGTTAAGTGTGGGAACCAACCTTTCAAGGAATCCTGCTCAGCCCTCATAATGTCAATCAGAGAGTTCTCCAGAGAGTGCATACTGAAACCATCAAAGGACCGTGTTCTCTCCTGCTGAAAGAGAGGAAGTAAACAATAAGCTTCCTCGCTTCTTACATCACCATCTAAAGCCGCACAAGATGCGAGAGCCCTGACATAGTTCGCCATGATGCTAATAGCTAATAAAAACTGCAGAGAATGTTCCCGTGGAGACCTTCAGCTGAAAGCACTGTAAACAGAGAATGGAGCCCAGAGTATGTCACACAAAATCACCTGCATATCTTTGCAATCCCATCACATCTTTCCACTGTATCTGATATAAAGAAGATATGCTACTTAAGCATCCTTCCACTTGGCCGATTTCAGATCAATACAAATTCTAATTGAATAGCCCTAAGGTAAAAAGATATATGTATTAGCATTTCAAACAATTCCAAGAACAAAGAAAAGCTATGATGAGGAGTAATACATAACACAAGTGAGGGTGCTTCACTGTGCATCTAAATGGGCTAAGAGCACGCAAAGCTGCAGTAGAGCACAAGACTTCTCAAATCAGGACAAGAGGAAGGCCATGTGATCAGAGCAGATGACAACCCTGCTCTCCTTCAACGTAATTATCTAGGCAAGACCTAAGCACACACAATAAGTTTCAATTCATTTGTTTAGCTGGCTTAACTGTCACGCATCCTGTTTTGCTCAATGGCTTATTTGTTGCATTTGATACCCACGAGTGTGTTTAATAGGATTAATATAAATTTGCCTCTGGGAGGACACACTTGCACTAAATTTAGTTCGATTAGGCATCACATCAGGTAATTATCTAAACACCAGCCTGAGTATTACCGGTGATATGCTCACCTGGAAAGGGTAGACACTGTCACTGCGGCTCATGCTGTCCTCCACCCAGCCCTTGTGATTGAAACCAGAGCTATTTCTGGGGAACTTCTGAGAAGGAACCTGTAGGGACAGTTGGATGAGTTTTATCCAAGTCTACTGACCAAATGCAATGTGGGCCATAATATCAATTAATGATAAATAACAAAAGATGTATTAGTGTTCGAGATGAGTCATGACAATCTCATCTACCTGATTGTTGGGGAAGGACTTCTTCAGCGGAGAGATTGAGTTGAGACCCGTCATCCCTCCACCTACCCCCCGCCTGTACTCTCGGACCCCCTGCGTGCCTCCCCAGCCACCATACCCACCGGGGCTCCAGGAGGTGGATGTGGGAGTGGAGGTTCCCTGGTAGCTTCCCCAGGGTGAAGGGGGTTTGCTCTGGGCAGGAGCGAGGTGGGGCAGCTGGGTGAATGGTCCGGTGCGATGGGGGTGCGGAGGAAAGGAGGGCTGGGGTGGATGAGGGCTAGCTGGGGAGCGCCGGTGCTGCTGTGGGACCCCCTGACCATGGGGGTGGTAGTGCTGGGGGTGAGGAGTGGGTGGTGGGTGGTGCTGGGACACTGGTCCAATCTGCGGGGAGAAACTACCTCCCGCTCCAAAGCCAGGCCCGGCATGGTGGGAGAAGTTCTGGAACAGCAGGGGTGGTCCGTTGGCGTTGGAACCGGCCGGACCGAAGAACCCTCCGACGTCTTCCCCGACCACTGGAGACTGAGTGGATGGGACAGCAGGGGACCAGTTGTTAAAACTGGTCAGAGAGGATGAGGAGGAGGTGGATTGTGCACAGCTTGTACCCATTCCCAGGCTGTCCTGGTAGTCGAACCCGCTTAGCACAGGGGACTCCATCCTCAGCTTCTCCTTTCCCCCACTGCTCTCCAAAGAACCCTTCTCCAATGGGCCGTCTTCAGGAAGAGCTCCATCGAGCTCTCCTAGGCCTCCCCCACCCTCTTGTTGGCCCGGGGACAGGGCCTGGGGCTGGGCCTGGACCTGAGACTTCTCCTGCATGTCTTGGAGGTCCAAGGCCTTGGACTTGTCTGACTCCAGAATCTCATCTTGCATGTTACTGTGTTGGGCTACGGCAGGGAACAGCCAAGAACTGCCTCCATTGGTGGAGCAGGTGTTGTTTACGAAGGAAGGGGGGCTGGGGGGGTTGGAGGGGTGGTGAGGGTGCTGGGGTTGAAGGTGAGGAGGGATCCTTACAGGGAAAGCAGATTTGTTACCGCCGCTGTTCTTCACCAGAACTCCAAACCCGTAGTCCCCCATTTAGGACACCCAGTAAATCTTCAATTCACTTTTGGCCTTCACCGTCTTCTTTATTCTAATATGTGGGTTAAGGAGGGTCAGGGGAGGGGGGAGGAATGGGTGACAAAAAGCATAAGGCTGTTAGACTTCAAGTTGATTTGGCCTCTACAATAAATTAAAAAATAAATAAAAATAAAACAAGCCTCGCCATACCCAATGAATGTGCTCGGGCTGCACCCTGTCTGGTCTTGTGATGCAATCAATGAGATTCAATAATTGACTCGCTTGGCCATGGGAGGCCTGGGTGAAATATAACACTTTCATAGCAGGCAGGCAACCACGGTAAACACCCCAGCCTAACCAGCGTAGGCAGCTAACAGCCTGGGCTGGTGAAGCTTAAGTCTCTAAAGGTCGTTGCTTAGCTAGCAGTGAGCTAACAGCTGCTCCGCCACCTTCCATGTGCCCTATTAATCATGCAGATCCCAGCAGTCAATTTTTTTTTTTTTAATTTTTTTTTTAAGTACGTTTATGCATTACAATGCATTCGTGAACACACAGGCGTTGTGGTGACTTGTAGCATGGACACTTACCGAATAATCTTCCTTTTTCAGCAATGACCTCCTCATACGCGACCATTTAAATGCAGGAAAATGTTGATGACGTCTCTTGTCTGTTCTGAATCTAGGGTAGTTCCCTTTACCGAGCCGCTAGGCTAGGAAAATAGCCGATACCGCAGAGACGTAACAGTTAGCATATTTGCAAACCAGCTGGGAAGCAATGAACGAATTCAACGGCTACAACGACCCTCGAAATTTCAGTAACGTCCACGACAGCTTTCTCAACAACAGGACGACGGAATTTTTCCAGGACACGAGTGTTTAGAAATTGTGTATGGCTCTTTAGACGACCTCGTCTGTTTCGTGTCCTGTTTGTTCAATGTCACACAGCCTACCAAACCTTGTCATAATTTTTACACCTCGAAATAACGTAACGTAACCTCGACAGCTGTTCTAATGTATCGACAAACATGTGTATTCACTAATATGTCGGGCATAGCTACCTTCAGTTCGGCGTCATGACCTTATCGTTTAGATGTTGACATATTTTTAGCGTTTTCCCTTTTTCTGCATTTCCTAGGCAGCCGGTGTAAATGGTCTCTTCTCTCTTCTAGATGACAGCTGGACCAGTCGGGAGACACTTCCGTCTACAAGCCCCGCCCCCGCCATCAGCTACCAGCCACTCTGTGTCAGGATTTCCCTTCAGAAGCACCGCCCACTTTGCCTGAAATCTGACATTTGATTGGATTATTGTCGTGAGGTCACGCCCATAGTACTCCTTCTCAATGAATGGCACATGCACTCAAGACGTTCTCCTCCCAAATAAGGATGGCTTGAAAATAATGGGAGGAGTTGATGTAATGTAAGGAAAATTCATTAAATATCCAGACGAAATTTCTAACTAAACCCTTAACCAAGACAAAAAAAGAAGCTATTTTGAGTATTGTAGGCCAATGGAATGCCAAGGGTTAAAATGCAAGGTTTAGTATTGGTATTTGCATTTATTCCAGATGAGTTAATTTGGCTAAGCAAATATTTTTTTTACCTCCACCTAAGCCTACAGCAATAATTGTCCGGGATAAGTGTGTTGTATAGATAGATAGATAAATAGATCATTTCATTTGATATGGATGGATATGGTATAACCCAGTCCATAGCAAAGTACTGCAATCTCATTAAAATAAGCTGCTGCTATTTTCAGCACATAATCAAGCTTGAGAGCTCGATTTATTTTACATTGGTCGGTGCTGTGCTCGGATCATACCATCAAATTATACTATGTCACTTAGTTTAATACAGATGCCATCTTTAGGGCATACAATAGTCTCCCTGATCCAATGTTTCCTTGCATGCTAGAACCTCACATAGATGTGCTCTCTCCTTTGCTACAGCCAGTTCATTGAAACGTTAATGATCCTTCACCAGGAGAGGAAAGAGTATCCTTTTCAATAGAAGTTCTCCTGCTAGACCTACAGTATACGTTGCTCAAGTGGGAGTAAAATTACTTGTGTCAAAGCTACTCAAGCTAAAGAGAACATCACACAGCTAATTGTGGTCACTATAAAAGGGCATAATATGGGGTCCTGTCTCATATTAACGTGAAGACTTGAACAACAAATTCCTGTGCAGTTCAGTAATGCTGAATATGACTGTTGCCTTATTAAGGAAAGGCGCAATTTGAGTACTTTGTACAATCCATCAAAATGAAAATAAATAAAGGCAAACTTATTGGTTTTACAATGTACTAAAACAACTGAACTACCACAAAGAGCTGCTCAGTTTCAGCAGCTTTCCACCCCAGTCAGAGTAGTATTTACTGCTTGCCTGTTGAGTTAGTCTTGTTAACATAGTGTTCCTGTCCCCCAAGGCAGACCCACCCTTCAGTTGTATCCTGTAGTAGTAGCAGCCACATCACCCCACCCCACTCCTATGTGCAGCAGGGCCTGTTGGGGTGGTTTAACAACACACACACCAATGTGTCTTCAGCTTTTGGTTTCTTAAAAAACAAAACTGTTGGTCCAGGTGTTACTGGTTTGATATAGTCCCAGGCCAGTATCTACTAACCCAGTAAACCATTGGTAGCTATGGCACTCTGTTGAATTATTACCAGTTAGTACAGCGTGTGCTTGCGTATGGTTGAGTGTCTGAAAGTGTGTTGTTGCGATCCACCATCTTATGCTGCTGCCTGCTGTAGGTCTTTCGAGGCTGACAGTAATTTGAGCACAGTGAGTTGTGTCAGCGTTTTTCTTCCTTGAGAGCAACATGCTCTGTATTCCCCAGTGAAACTGAGCCTCGCTGATTAGGTTCCACTCATTTTATGCAGCTAAACAGTTAGGCATGATTATTCAACACAGTATATCATATTATTGTTGTACCAACTTTAGGTAAATATAGGACATTCATCTTTCTGAGGCCCAACAGGAGACAGAAGTGGGGTGCACCCTTTCACCCTGAATGGTTCTTTAATGATTCATCTATGGAACCTAGGCACCCAGTCATTTATTTATTAGTTAAACTGGAGCACAGGGTAGATGTTCACAAAGCACCCAAGGCCTACTATCTCAGGTTTCTCTGCTCAGAGGCACAGTTTCTCTCTACTGCTCAGCCTCGTCTCTCAGATGTGATCTCTACTGCCTCCATATTGATAGAGCTCCGTTTCCATACCAACCATGCAAACTGGGAGATTACTAATCCCATTGTTTGGCCAGGAGGTCATCCATCTCAGACTCAATGCATTGTTACAACAGGCTGAGTGTGACACAGCATCATTTCTCCCACATGTGTGAATGTATCTGCACTCTGTGGCCTTACTTATCAGCTGCCTGACTATAGCGTGACGCCAACAGTGGGCAGGCGACGATGTCAGCATACTGTTAAGTGTTGGCACGTAGCTCGCACTGCCCTTTTCATCTGTGAGCAGGGGGAAAAAAATATATATTCAAATATTTCACTCGCTCCTTACACTGCGAAGGTTGATTTATTGCAGTAAGTATAACTGGCGTTTGATAACGATGCCAACGTATTCAGAAAAGAAATTCATTTGGAATGTGAAGATATATACAAATGGAGTAAGATACAGTCATCTTCCCAGCAATGTCTTTTCTGTCTTAACAAGCAAAGTTGTAGTTTGAGATTTTTTGTTGTTGTTGCTATGTATCATGTGTATAATAGGGAGTCAGATTAAAGCAGTGCCCATAGAAATAAAATGGATAGAAAGGACATTGAAGGGTTTGACTTGGTCATTTCACTAGTACAAAACAAAATGGCGATTTTCGTTAGTTGCCATGGTGACAACACACACTGTAAAGTGTGTCACAGCTCACTGGGAGGAGAGCGGGCCAGCGCAGCTCGGGAGATGTTCTCCGGAGCAGTGGGGAGTGAGAAGGAGGGACCATTAGACCCAGCAGCAACGGGTCAACGGGCCGCTAGTCTATATCCACTACGTTCCACTTCCGAGACTGCTCTGGTGCCACCGGAAATTCCGAAGGATGTCCCTCTTTTCGGCCTAGATGTCCCATTACCTTCCGCTTTCTTTGTGTTAGAACATCCAATCGATTTATGAAGACTATGGTTAACGGCTCCTCAGATCTCTGTAGGGTAAATCCAGACAGCTAGCTAGACTATCTGTCCAATGTTTGGAGTTTTCTCTTGCACGACTAAAACAACTTTAGAACGTACAAAGGTTCCACCAAAACAAGTTCCTTCCCGAGGCTATTTTGCAGCAGCACCGTGCCTCCGTCCTTCGCTTAGGCCGGTTACACACTGCCTGCGTGGCGTGAGTGTGGCGTTTCTGTTGCGTGTCAGCTACATGGATTTTTCTGTCTTTACACACCAGAAACGTGTCTGACGCGGTGCTGCTGCTGCCTTGTCTGGACACATGTATGTTTCCCATTGATAAAATGAAATACCATGTTAAACATAAATATATACTGATTTGATTACAGCAAAGACAACACCGGCAGTATTGACGAAAAACAAAATAGGCTACAGAATATTTCGTTCAGACTTTCAAACATTAACATGTCATTTATTAATATGTATTTGTGTCTAAATGACAAATAAACATATTTTCCTATTCTATTTTGCCTAGAAACGCTTCCAACACGCTTGCATGTTGCGTGAAAAATAGGCGTTGTTTCTATTTCTAGCAGGCACGCGTTTTCGGCAGCTGCCACGCTCACACGACGCAGCCAGCGTGTAACCGGCCTTAGTGGCGCCCAAGACAATTGTGATTGGTTTAAAGAAATGCCAATAAACCAGAGCACGTTTTTCTCCCATCAAGGAATGCTGTGTGGACTAGCCAGACCCTCCTCCGCAGCGCTGTGGAGGAAGGTCTGGCAATGCAAGACTAGTGGACTGTTAGACCCAGCATCAGTGGTTCAGAGGACTGTTAGACCCAGCACGCTGTTGGGCTCATTTTCTGTAACCAATGCTGCACGAAAGCACGGTGGAACCAGCAAGCCTGCCCGCCTGCCAGCACACCAGCGGATGGCTGGCTAGTTAGTAAGATAGCTTGCTAACTCCATGCCCACATGGCACAACATTTGGTGATAGCGATGTGCTTTCCTACGCTGTGACAAAACATTTACCGGTATTTGTTAAATTTGACTCATTTAGCAGCTGACTCTCTTGTAAATTTACTACTCCACTGCTTGTTTTGCCGCCAAACCTCCCCTCTGTGACTTTCTGCCATAGACAGTTAAACAAATGGACACAGCGACGCCGTAGACTTCGACGGAGACCAGTGAAGTCAGTTAGAAGCACCGGTGATGGCTGAACGTTCTGCGCAGCCTCAAACTGAGCTTGACGACGTAGATGTGACGTGAGCAACCTAAAAGTTGTAAGTCTTCTGGTAGCTGTGCCAAGAGAAATCTCAATCATTTCAAATCTTGCCACATACCGAAGTATTTCCAATCCATCAAAACGTTGCTGAAATATTTTGTTCCGTTGCTTTCATGGACTCTCTCTATGGACTTCTCCCTTGACTGTATGCCTCCACGTCCCCCCGATTGCCTGCGAGCGTCTCCTGACTATACGGTAATTTCTCTACTGTGCGACAGAAAGTTGCATGGTCATGACGCAATCGTTAGCCTATTTTTACAAAAACGGCTGCTACGGGGCCATAACGTGAGATACAAGGTAATGGAGCCATTTATACATTGTTGTGGTTTTTTTTTTGAAGTAAACAATGGACAAATAGAGTCTTTAAATGCTTCAGATGTAAAGTTATTTGCTGTCAAAGTGATGCTAAAATGAGTCAATGGAATGCTAGCAGAAGGTGATGGCATGTTAGCCTCAGAGTCTCTCCATAGGAGGTACGCTTTCCGGATGCTCGCTTACCCCCTTGCTTTCTGCAAGTCGGTTTATACCTAAGAGGCTACTACAGTGCCTTGCGAAAGTATTCGGCCCCCTTGAACATTTCAACCTTTTGCCACATTTCAGGCCTCAAACATAAAGATATAAAACTGTAATTTTTTGTGAAGAATCAACAACAAGTGGGTCCCAATTATGAAGTGGAACGAAATTCATTGGCTAATTCAAACTTTTTTAACAAATAAAAACTGAAAAGGGGGTGCAAAATTATTCAGCCCCTTTACTTTCAGTGCAGCAAACTCTTTCCGGAAGTTCAGTGAGGATCTCTGAATGATCCAATGTTGACCTAAATGACTAATGATGATAAATAGAATCCAGCTGTGTGTAATCAAGTCTCCGTATAAATGCACCTGCTCTGTGATAGTCTCAGAGGTCCGTGTAAAGCGCAGAGAGCATCATGAAGAACAAGGAACACACCAGGCAGGTCCGAGATTACTGTTGTGGGAGAAGTTTAAAGCCGGATTTGGATACAAAAAGATTTCCCAAGCTTTAAACATCCCAAGGAGCACTGTGCAAGCGATAATATTGAAATGGAAGGAGTATCAGACCACTACAAATCTACGCAGACCCGGCCGTCCCTCTAAACTTTCAGCTCATACAATGAGAAGACTGATCAGAGATGCAGCCAAGAGGCCCATGATCACTCTGGATGAACTGCAGAGATCTACAGCTGAGGTGGGAGACTCTGTCCATAGGACAACAATCAGTCGTATACTGCACAAATCTGGCCTTTATGGAAGAGTGGCAAGAAGAAAGTCATTTCTTAAAGATATCCATAAAAGTGTCGTTTAAAGTTTGCCAAAAGCACCAGGGCGGAGACACACCAAACATGGAAGAAGGTGCTCTGGTCAGGTGAAACCAAAATCGAACTTTTGGCAACAATGCAAAACTTTATGATTGGCGTAAAAGCAACACAGCTCATCACCCTGAACACACCATCCCCACTGTCAAACATGGTGGTGGCAGCATCATGGTTTGGGCCTGCTTTTCTTCAGCAGGGACAGGGAAGATGGTTAAAATTGATGGGAAGATGGATGGAGCCAAATACAGGACCATTCTGGAAGAAAACCTGATGGAGTCTGCAAAAGACCTGAGACTGGGACGGAGATTTGTCTTCCAACAAGACAATGATCCAAAACATAAAGCAAAATCTACAATGGAATGGTTCACAAATAAACATATCCAGGTGTTAGAATGGCCAAGTCAAAGTCCAGACCTGAATCCAATCGAGAATCTGTGGAAAGAACTGAAAACTGCTGTTCACAAACGCTCTCCATCCAACCTCACTGAGCTCGAGCGCTGTTTTGCAAGGAGGAATGGGCAAAAATGTCAGTCTCTCGATGTGCAAAAAAAAAAAAACCCCAAAAAAAATACACAAATAAAAAAAAAAAAAAAAGGGACAAAATAAAAAAAAAAAAAAAAGGAAAAAAATTATAATACTAATAAAAACCCACTTTCAGTTTTTTATTTGTTTAAAAGGTTTGAAATATCCAATGAATTTCGTTCCACTTCATGATTGTGTCCCACTTGTTGTTGATTCTTCACAAAAAATTACAGTTTTATATCTTTATGTTTGAGGCCTGAAATGTGGCAAAAGGTCGAAAAGTTCAAGGGGGCCGAATACTTTCGCAAGGCACTGTATAAAGATGGGGGAGTCACAAGAGACAGACTTTAAAAAGAATGGTTAAAATCGAAGAGGATATGACATCCTGACTTTTAGACCCTCATCTGGGTAAAAAAAAAAAATGCTGGATTTCGAATAATGCAACTTGATAGTGTTTTTCACGCAGAATGAGATGACACTTATGACATCATCTGGTTAATTTTTTTCAAACTTTGGAAAGGTCCACTACAGCAACAGAGGACATTATTGTGTTCACAGGCTGAGTAGCACTCCTCGTGATGACTAATCCTCAGTGGAGTCCTCCTTTAATATAAAACTTATTCAACCCGTTGTTCCTTATGAGATTGTTTGTAGACAAAGTGTGTAGTTCCTGTAATCCAAGAGAATAATAGGAAGTTAGGAGACTTTGGATTCACATTTCAAATCAAAATCTGACACATCAAATGCTTTATACCTAACCATTCATTTCATCTTTCACAACATGTGTAGCTTCAACCAAGTAACTCAACTCACCTCTATTCAAAATCAAATACTACAGTAGACCACCTGCTCCCATCAGCTGCATTTGGGTATGATAAAAAGATAGATATCACCACCCAGTGGTCATTTGGTATCACTACACACTTGAGACGACTTGTTTAGAGCTGTGACACTGTGGCAGAATACACTGAACTACATAGGTATGCATATTACAGAGGCTGTATGATATGTTATGTGGTTATGTTAAGCCTTTCTTCTTCCCTGCCACACTGCAGCCAAATAAAATAAAGTAAAAAAAAAAAGAATACGAGGGCAAGATTTGTGTGTCCAGTTCCCACACATAGCTAGCACAAAAGCACCTCAGGACACTAAACTTTCCCCTTGAATGACTTAAAGCTCCAAAACAACAGTCTGGATGTCTATCTTTCAAATCAGAGCACTGTCTAAATGTTTAGTGAGGCAACGTACACTGTTGGGTCAACTCATAAAAACTGACACCCTGAACCACCCCAAGCATTGCATACAATCCAGGGCCCGCTGACGTAAATGTTTAGGCCCTTTGCAATAGGGAGGATATTTCCAGTCCTTGAAACTTTAAACACAGCCCATATTTCACTGTCAAGAAATGACGCGGCAAGTCAAACGAGAACAGGGTGTCTTTTAACTTGTGCGTATACCTGAGACGATGAGGCCTTCTCTGCTAACCTGCTCGTTGAATGTTTTACCACTGAATGTTTCGTCCTCTTGTATGAATTCTTCCTCTGATGCTGGGCCACAAGAACATGTCACACTTTTATACTACTTCAATGTAAATACAAAATATATTGATGGACGCAACATGTAGAAAATACAGACAAAAATATTTTAATGATAACAAGATACATCTGACTTCATGAGTCGTTAAGATATTTATAGGATCATATGCTCAATGTCTTACAGGTGGGTTACAAACTTCTAGACCATGTTCTGTAATTTCAACAGTGAAAGCAGAGTCCTTGTGCTGAACGGAGAAAAACACGTAACATGGTGATGGAGCACTAACAGTACCGGAAACATGGTTAGTTTTATTTTCCTCTGAACACATAAAGAAAAGCCATTCAAGCCACTACATTATTACAAAAAGCCATATCAAACCTAATGACAAGAGAGCTGAACAGATTGTCACTTTACACACATACAGTACATTCTCAATAGGATTAGCTTATGTCTCATGCTGGGATGTCACAGGAATCCCAACTTCCACAACAGAATAAAAAAAAAAAAGCCTGAAAAGCCTCGCTGATGATTCAAACCCTCGGAGCTTAAAATAGTCTTTGAATGATTGGTATTGGGAGAAAAACACTGTGAATACAACAGGAAAAATAAAAAGTGAAAACAAAAAAAACAAACATTAATTGAGCCTCAAAATCTGAGCAGGTTTTTTTCTTTTTGCACCAATCGTTCCCCAGCATGTGGTGTAGTGTGCTCACAAACTGCACTTCCACCGCTAAAAGCGAGCGACTGGCCTGAAATGGTCAAAAGCCTGTGTTTGTGACCTAAAGGAGAGAAAGAAGAAGAGTACTAGGAGAAGTTAAGATGGAGTGAATCCTCACATAAAAAAAAAAAGTTTTCTCACTCCATTTTGCTCCACTCCTCTCTGCCTCTCTGTGTTGCTGGCTCTTGGCTGTGGCCCAGAGGAATTCTCTGGTGGCCTCAGTAAATATAACATTTAGAATAACAGCACCAGAGCCCCCGTGTGTGGACTTAACCCAGTTCCTGGTTACTTGCTGCGTTGCCTGTGGCTCTAACGGGTAGAATAACAGGCCTTCATGTCTCTCCTGACCTAGGTAAGGGACCAGAGAGGAATAAGGGCTAATTTAGAGGGGCCAGAGATCTCAAGGGTTTCTGTCATGCCTCTTCATTGCCCACTGGGACACAACAAAAGGGGTAACATTGATCTGAAGATGGGGCTCAATCTGGTCCTAAGGAGCAAAAGGCTTGGTTTTACCATACCAGCGTTGGTGAACTGAAATATCCCAGTAAGGTCTGATTAGAGGGTAACTCTGGTAACCCGTTTTTTTTTTTTCCCTAACTGCAGCGGTCCAACACAAACTGAAAATCATCCAAAGTGCAAAATCTAAGACTTCTGTGGCTCAACATCATCGTAAAATAGCTCAACATTAAATCTCCCCCGACGACACAGTATCATCCATTCACTTAAATCACAGAGAAGCGGTCACTGTGGACAATTACAAGTTTAGGCACCTTGATGTGTGTGATTTTACATGTGAAAGGTCTCGATTGAACATCCTCTCTTTGCTGCAGTTCACCGATATCTAACAGTTAGATGGAAAACCAACTCAAAGAGAATGTATAACAATTTGCCAGTTTGATTCTTAAAAGAACAATGACATCTCCTGAAGCTATAAACGCGACATGAATCTGTAATGTCACTGAGACACAGCTTCTGATCAACAATGAATGAGAGCAACGTGATACTTTTTGCATCACGTCAGAGTTGCACTCATGCCCGTGAAACAAAACGAGTCCGTGTTCGTCTCCCATTCATTGCTGCCCAGACAGCAGTGCTTGATGACATCGGAGATCAGTCTTGGCTCTCTTATTTCTAGCTTTATGAGAGACTTATTAATACATACACGTGTGAAATAACTGTCCATATTCATAGTATTACATTTGCATCCGCTTTAGAGTGGATTTTCACTTTAAGAATGCACAAGTTTGTTGGCTTCGTGGCCATCATGCACTACAATTCATATGTGCCAGAACTGGACTTGAAACCTGTACAATTTGTATTTGATCAAGTATCTATAATTATAATACACATCTCCACTTTGAAACAAAAATGGTGTATGTTACATATCTACAGACCAATGTGTGATGGGTGCAATACTGTGAAGGGAACAGACAGCACACCATATACTACGTCATGTATAGCATATCAGTATTGCATATTGAAACTATATTTATACATGTTTATATAAATATAGATAAGTATATTTCTATGTACATTTTGATACTTCAACATTGCATACAGAATAAAATAAATAATACAAATATAATCAAATCGTACAGTAAGTATGATTTGAGAAATGCTATATTAGAGCCAAAATAGTCCTAACAGCTGAAATAATCATGAAAATAACAATTATTATAGAATTTTTTTTTTTTTAAATCATGGCCTACAGTCTGGCATAACAGTACAAGCTACACCACAATTACCCTGCAAATTTACCATGTGGGACTGCTGGAATGACTAGAGAGGGTGGAATAAGGACAGGAAAAGTTGGGCTTGTTTCCTTCTGCTCAGTCCGTCTGGGAATATGTGTTTGTGTGTGTGTGTGTGTGTGAGTGGGGGGGAGGGGGCAAGTGTGTGTTCTTGTGTGGAGGTGTGCATAAGTCTGCAAGTGTGGTTCTTTAATGTTGTGTGGGGGGGGGGGGGTCAAAGGTCGGGGCAGTCTCCTGTGCTTTCACCTCCGGATGCCGGTGGCCTCGGGGTCTTCCTGCTCAGCCACGA
Organism: Perca fluviatilis; assembly: GCF_010015445.1. Classification (NCBI taxonomy): domain Eukaryota; kingdom Metazoa; phylum Chordata; class Actinopteri; order Perciformes; family Percidae; genus Perca; species Perca fluviatilis. Next base: position 14,967,442 of record NC_053121.1, on the reverse strand, counting down.
CTCCGGCCTCTGGGCTCTGGCGCCGGGGTCCCTGACTGCGACTGCGTGGGTGAGCGTTGAAGCCGGCCTTCGCGGGTTTGTCCTTGTCGCCTTGCCGCGGAGGGCGGGGGTGCTCCGGCTCAGGGTGGGAGGGCGGCGGGCGGCGGTGGTGTTCGGCGGCGGAGCCGGCGGGAGACGGGGCGAGGGAGGAGCAGAGGCTCAGGCTGTCGCACAGAGCCCCCCAGTTCTGCTCGCACTGTAGCCGGACGCTCCGTGTCAACGCCTCCTTCACCTCCTCTCCGCAGCTCAGAAGAATGTTCACCAGCTCCACGTACGGGCTGGGCAGAGAGAGGCAGAGAACTCACATGAAGCTCGTGATTTCATGTTTGGAAGCACAAAACATCTAGGTCTAGGAAACGACAGGAATAAATGGGATGGTACTATTACTATAAATGGAAGAACAGAACTGGATTAAACTGGCAGAAGAGTCCAGGGAAGGTAAACAATCAGAGATTAAAAAAAAAAAAAAAGAGAAGGGACAGGCTAGAGGAAATATATCCAAGCATGCTGTCCAGAGCAGCCACTCACCCTTTAGGGAAGAGATCTTGGAAATGGATCATCTCCACCATGACGGCCACATTCTCCTTAGCAGCAGAGCACAGGTTGTGTTTGATATAGCACTCTCTCTGGAGCTGAAACACCATCTCTTTAATGGACACACACTTCCTGCTGATACAGCTGAACTTGTGCCGTAGCCCATGCGCCATACATTTCAGAGCATCCTTGATGAAGGACTTCCCCTATTTACACACAGAGACACGACTGTTCTCAACACAAAGTCCCTTGAAGTTGTTGAAACCTGAGAGTTCACTCATCAGCCAAAGAACACCACCCCCTGTTGGCTATGACTGTTACTTTAACTTCTATATTACTTACACTTAATAGTTTTGGTACTTTGAAGATGTTGTGCACCTGTTTTCAGCAGTGTTCAGGAGTGGATGTGCAGTTGCGCTGAAACAAGTGTAACTATACGCTTTGAATACAGAAAGTGGTGATGAACTTCCGAATGAATAGCAGCAAATTCTGTTATTCTGCTGCTGAAATATGCCAACGATTCCTAAAATGTGACCCTGTATGTTAAAACCCAAGTCTGGCTTGGCTTGGCAGGGCTTCAGCCTCTGTATATATGGAAAGGGAGATAACTAGGCATCTGGCCAACTGGCTCATGACCCTCGGTCCTATAACTGTACATGCACCAGTCCACTCAGAGGGAAGTGAACTTCCCAAGAGAGGAAAGAGATTATGAGATTAGTGTATGTAAGTATGATCGCACTTCTAGGAAAAGTAATATGTTTCGAGGTATGCAGAGGGAATTAAAAAAAAGCACAAAGTTAACAAACCTGTCCATAGATGACGAGTGTGCAGCAGCGAACCAGGGAAATGGAAAAAGGAATGTTGCCTCTGGTTACACCTTTTTTATTTTATTTTTTTTAAAACACACAGACAGACTAGTTTAGTACCTGAGAGTCAAATTTGCCAGCGTTGTGCAGGAACGTCATGCAGATTTCCTGTAGCCCTCGTATCTCGCAGGAGTTATTCTCAAAGCACTCAAACACACCACAGCCGACATCCCCTGCACTCACCAGGCAGTGCTGGATCTCAGCTGGAAAGAGAGAACAGGTTAGGGGGAGGGACCTTATCATCTGTTCACAGCAAGGACAGCAGCAGATTGTTACAGGCGCGTTGGCAACAAAGACCGTACGGCTTGAAGGCACAACTCCAATCAGGTTGCTACACAAATCACGAAAGCTGATGTGGCGTATAACTATTTCCACAGACACAGGCGGTCGCTCGTGTGTTCATGACCAAGAGTCCAAGAGAGAGAGAAAGGATGCAGGGCGGCTGGAGGGTGGAGGGTGGAGGGTGGGGAGTCTAATTTCCCAAGCTGAGGGGTTCCTGCAGAGGAACACTTGGTGACAGATATTACTGTGTCATTCTGCACCACAATTCATCTGCACTGCCTAGCATTGAGATGGGATGGTGCATTGCAGATACAACCTTGACTACTTGTGGGTGAAACACAAATGCAGTCATTTCTATTGTCTGTCAACTAAATGTGCATCAACAAGTCTCTCGTTATTGCATTCAAGTATAAACTGAGATTGCTCTGAAATGGCAATATTTAAAAGGTGCATCAATAGCTACAGGAGAGGGTACAAAAGCAGCAATGCAGGCAAGAAAAAATTAATAAATTGGGAAATATGAAAGTATATGTCATGTGAATACATAATATCAGCTCCTGCACACCACTCGCTCGCTCTCAAGTGTCCCTTTCTCTTTACTGTGGCCATGAAAGACAGAAATGACCATGTGAAAGTGAAGGTCTCTCTCTTTTAACCCCAAATTGCTGTCCATGAGCATGTATTATGAGACCTGTCACAGAAACCTGTCACAGACAAACTGCTGCTTATACCCTATGTGACATTGTTTTACTCTTAAGTTAATATGGCAAATTGCAGGTTAGGTTGGCAGCCAACAGGCCATACACAGCTTGGCTATGAGAGCCCAACTGTTGACTTAAGTAAAACATAATTACACGCGTGGTTTGCCTTGAAGGTGATTACTGATGGGCGTTAAGAACATTTTTTCTTCAGTCGGAAGTGCGCACCAGTTGCGTAAAAAAAATAAATAAAAAAAAGACAGCAAATAAAAGGATTGAATGAGACTTATTAGAAATCACGCTTTGTCAACAAGGACCCTCTGTTGTGTGGGGGGGGGGGGCAGTATTAGGGGGAAAGGGAAGAGCTTCTGCGGGGGTTTGTATGCACTGAGTTGAACTTTAGTACGCAGGAAAAGTGAGCCGCTGTCAGCAGTGCTTGTTTTGGCATCACGGGAATGTGCTTGGATCGTACGAGCTTGGCCGCAACGTGCATTGAATTACACAGTGGTGTTACCAGCGTCTCTGCTGTGAAACCTTCACTGGAGTTCGTCCCAATGTTACAGTGTGGAGGCAAGACAACAATTGTCCTGTAATATTTTTGACACAGGTTCACATGGTGGGTCGCAAGTCACGCCGAGTATGAGGAACAAATCAGCCAGTAGCCTATAAAGGACGCTTCGGAGAGAATGGGGCAGCAGGCCAATGTGGTGTTTGTTAGTGCTTTGATTTAATGAGGCAAGACCCGTTTGTCTTCGTATGGTATTTAAAAGCAATATTTCCCGAAAGGATTGGTTCAAGGAATACACTCCTGCTCGCCTTCAGCGCTGACCAACCAACCACGCTACTACAACCATTACCGCTCTACCAAGCTGCTTGAACACATCATTCAATATTTAATTAATTATAAAATATAATATATAAAATTAATTAATAACATTTGAAGAGATAGCCTGGACAACATTTGCAAACCCCACATTTATCCCCCCCCCCAAAAAAAACCAACCCTGAAACTGTTACGCGGCACACGCGTATATAGGCTCCACCATGCAGCGCGCACGCACACCTAGATGCCCTGCCGTATTCATTACCTATTACCTTGTGCCATTCTATTAATAGTTTACTTACATATCGGATTTCTGTCAGAGTATTTACAAGATATCGTCTCTCTGAGTAATTGAAAAGGGTCACTCTTTCCCGTGCACCATAGCCGGCATTTAAGTTCAAAAGCAGCGGATTGCTCAAACCGCACGGACGAGTCCCCCCCCCCAGTATGGTTCCATTTGCAGCCACAGTAAACACGTGTACGGACAAACCCCGCGGAGACGTGCCAGCAGTTGCATCAACCAAGGACCTGCACATTCTTATTCTCTCCTGACACTTGTGGTTCCTACCTGTGTTCTGCAGGGAGAGGCGTCCTTTCTGGCTCGCTGGCTTCTCGGGGAGGCTGTCATGGATATCGATATTATCCGATCCCACCACTTGCTCCAGCACTGACAAAACCAGCAGCACCACGGCCAGTTTGACCAACATTGCGTCTCCGACAGTGTGCTCCGATTCCCAGCAAATATCCGGCAGTGTGTGCGCGCGCGCGCGCGCGTGTGTGTGAGTACGTGTGTGTGTGTGTGTGTGAGAGAGAGAGCGAGAGAGAGTGTGAGTGTGTGTGTGTGTGTGAGAGAGAGAGAGAGAGAGAGAGAGAGAGAGAGAGAGAGAGAGAGAGAGAGAGAGAGGGTTCGCCTTGGATCAGTGATCAGCGCAGCTGCAGCGTGGTGTCTTTTGGGGCAGCTGTGGGACTGAATGCATGAGCTGGAAGGGATGCTGCCTATATTTCTCAGAGCCCCGGGTGTCAATTTGGATGAAGGAGTTAAGCAGGTGTTGTCGGTTGGGGCTTCACAACCAATGAGAGACGCAGACATCCACGTCCAAGGTTTAAGGGGAGTGTCCAGTGGAAGTCTTTTGAAAGTCCCATTTTTTTTTTTTTTTTTTTTTGCAATAAAACTGGCGCTATAAAGCAATATTCGCGAGCAAGTTGACTGTGACAGTTTTCGGGTGATCAAGCAGCGTTTCACAAACCAAAATCGACACAAGTCAATCATATAACGTCCATAATGACTAGTGGACCTCCAATAACACAACATAGGCAATCTTTCAACAGCTTTTATGCTTTGCATATATTGCAAGATAACTTACAATTCCTGGTTGTTGTTGTTGTTGTTGTTGCAGCAGTGGAAAAGTCAATAGAAAGTCTGTTTTTTGCCTTTTTTTGGCTACAAGGCTAAGTAGAGCAGTATAGGATCAAGAAATACCAAGCTTGCCAGCAAACTGGCGAAAATGCAAGCATATGATGTCCAAGCACTCTACATAAAATAGGCTTAGCTTGTGGCTGTGTGTGTGTGTGTGTGTGTGGCTAAGTCATTAATAGTTGTAAGGTAGTAATTAAATTCAGTACAGCTTTAAAGCTGTCTGTAGCCATTGCTTTGACAGAAAGTAGGTGAAAAGTCTGCTATAACAGCAACACTCAATAAAACTGGATTATACCATTGTGCAATCAATGTTCTAATAATAATTATACACAAACAACAGGATGTCAGAACTCTATATGATAGTCTATATTGATCTATATTGATTAACTTGCAATACTTACAATTTGAAGCGCCTAAAAATAGAATGCCTTTAATAACTTTTTTTTTATGGGGAAGTGAATATGAAGGGGTCTGTTACACAATGCCCAGTTTAGTCTGTGACAATGAGGTCTGCTAACCACAGGGAGTGATCTAAGAATAGAGGACCAACCATTGGCAGTGTTGCACATTTGGAGACCTTAGAGGAATCTTTTTTCAAGAGCAACACTTGGATGGAGGATGCCATGTGCAAGCAAGAACATAAAGTCTCTGTCTTCGAAATGTTTCCAGTGAGCTAACTGCTGTTAGCTGTTACTACTCTCAGGTAAAGGCTTCTATAGGAGCCAGTGGTGCGATGCATGTCAGCATGTCGCTGCGTTGCACATCATGCCAGAGGGCCACTGGGGGACAGGAAATGGTACCGATGTCAGGAAACGACTATCAGGGTGCAGGGTGGGCATTTGCACTTGGGTCCCAAGCCTCTAGGGGGCCAAGTGCTTCTGATTGTTCCTTCCTTTTCTTAATTACAACATCGCAGGAGAGCAACCTCATAAACTTCCAGGCACTCATAGGCCTAACACGTACAGACAAATCCAGGCAATTCAGCCAATTTTCACCTAACCTGCATGCAAATTTACGACTCCCACTATGGCCACCCGCCCTACGAAGCAGCTCGATTGGTTGGGGTTAAGCATTTGACCTCGAGTGGTTAAGGTTAGGATAGCCGATTGGTCAGGGGATAGGACCTGAACAAATGGGGTTACCTTACCTTGCGTAAGCATGGACGCCTGGCCAATAAATGCTATTGAAGGGCGGGTCTTGGCGTGGCCAAAGTGGGATTTGTGATAGCGCAACCTGCATGTCCTTGGATTGTGGGAGGAAACTGGAGCAGCTGGAGGAAACCCAGGGAGACATATAGATGACATGCAAACTCCAAAAAACCCACATAGACAGTGTCTTCCTTATCTGTGGTGGTTTATTGTTAAAATTGTCAGGTTTGAAACAGACTTCAACTTTCATCATAGTGTGGCATTAATAATGAGGAAAGATGATGTGGTTTAGTGTCTGAGTGGGATTGGTGGGGGTGACCCTGACACAAATACGCCACTGCTCAGGCGCCCCATAAATGAACATGGGGAAACGATTGGCGTGTGTTGTGTGTGTGTGTGTGTGTGTGTGTGTGTGTGTGTGTGTGTGTGTGTGTGTGTGTGTGTGTGTGTGTGTGTGTGTGTGTGTGTGTGTGTGTGTCTCTCTCTATCAGTTTAATTGAGTTTTTAGTCAGTGGAATGAATTTTGGAGAAGTCACCACAACTGAGAAATGGGAGGTATTTTGGCCAGGAGATGGTGCAGTGTAGGAAACTGCAACATTTCAATATTCCCATTATATTCTTTTGGTGGACTTTGTCTGCATGGATTTATGATGATATTGTCTTACTTTTGTATTCTGTCCTCATGATATTACACTAATACAAATATTAGTTTTCATAGTATGGTCTGATCTTACTTTAATATAATATAGCATCAATAATCTCCTCAATAAAAAAAGTTGTTCCAGTCTGTGTGCCACACATTGGCTTAAGCTTGAGCACAGAACGGAAATTGCAATACAGCAGTATTTTTAAAGTCCACTGGATTTCCAGCAGGCTCAAACAGGAGCGCACCGTCGCGCGCGTCTGGAGATGGGCTTGGAGCGTTTCCAGTTGTGCCTATACCACAAACTGGAATCTCCTGCTCAATTCACGTCTGTTAAAAGCTGCCCACGCTGTGAACACACCCTCGATTTTGCCCAATCAGTGTGCTACAGTGGACCAGAGTGCGTCATTGCTGCCTTCTGGTGCTGCATTTAAGTCATATGGGAAAAACTGCTGGAGGTCTTCAAACCGAGACTAACGACCTGAAGGGATTCAAGCATAAGTTAGTTATTAAAAGACTCTAATATTCCTCTTATTAGTATTTTTGTTCTAGCATTTTAAGGCACTTAGCAGACATTAGTGACTTATTAGTGTTTCACTTCTGAGTTTCACTTAAAGGTGCAGTAGGTAAGACTTATAAAACTAACTCTCTGTCATATGACCCTATGTTCAAGTAGAACTACATGAAACAGGTAATTAAAAAAAAATCTGCCTCCTCTGGCACCACCTACAGCCTGTAGTGTGATTTGCAAAAATCCACCACTTTCTATTCAGATGCACCAATTAGGGCCAGGCGGGGGTGTCTAACTGCATGTCAATCACTGCTCATGCACAGGCATTCATTCTCCCTCGTGGGGGGAGGGGCTTAGGAGACCGTTTTGGGCTTTAGCAGAAAGGGGGGAGGGACTGAGAAGTTGTTTTGTTTGTATTAAACTTCAATTAGCGTTTTTGACATAAATAAATCACTCAAGGTCCACTTACTAGCTTTTTCAGAATCACATTCATATTTCACAGTCTTCTTCAGTGGATGGAGAAAGCTTATCTTGGGCACGTCTCAACATATCTCCATGACAACAGAGCAATCCACCAAGGAAAAGCTGATAAGTGGACCTTGAGTTTTATTTTGTCAAGCTACAGTTGCCCAAATCTAGAATGAACAGTCATGCTTTACAGTTAGCATATTTTACTTTGTTACAACATTTAAATTCAGTTCAAGTTAACCTGTGTAGTTTTTGACCACTAGTGCTAAAGAGCATTTTTTTTCTATGAGTGGGTTTGTGCCAATGCGCCAATGTGCCAAGAGACCGTTGTATTGGGGGAAGAGCAGTATTAATTATGTGTCATGAAGGCATGATACCTGTTTGCTTATTAAGCCATTTTAATACTGCTCTTCCCCCAGTATGGTGGCCCAATCACATCATTAAAAAAAATCTTACTTGTTCACAAGAAAACTCCACAGGGCATCTTTAAAGGTGCTGTACTCGATAAAAAAAAAAAAAAAGGTGGTCTGGGATTGCCTCCACACGGGTCTCACAAACCCATCTCATCCTGATGCTTTGTGACAGCCCTCTGCGTGAGATACTGACACACAAGGCACTCACATGCACTAAAGCTGCAGACACACTGACCAGACGGCCGACCCTCGGCAGAAAAGGCAGTTGGACTGATCAGTCTCCCAGAGTTGGTCAAAAAAGTGCCTCGGAACCATAGCTGCCAACACTCCCGTTTTTACCTGGTTTCTCCCGTTTTTTAGCCCTATGCCCCGGACCCCTCCCGGTTTGATATTTCTCCCGGGAAACTCCCGTAATTTGCATGGTCCAAACTCCTTTAGCGAGCAGATAAAAATGGCAGCCACCTTGTGTTCCCGCAAAGAAATCGAAATAGAGCTGTAAATTTCAACAGTGTTGGGCGCAACAATTGCCATGCATCTTACCTAGTCATGTCGACAACCTCCACAGTTTTTACCCAGCACATTAAAACACAGCGGCACCATTGCAGAAAACGGGAAGCAAACTGAACTCAAGATGGCAATGTTGGTAGCACAGACTTACAGTACACTTAACAGTAACCCCGGCGCCCGCCATTGCCCGCACAAATCTCTCGGATTTTGAAAACCAAATGTTGGCAGGTATGCTCGGAACCCACCAAAGCAACGAGACGTAATACGTCTCCATAACAGCAGGCAGCGCTGTATTGTTCAAAAATGAACACCGACAGCTGATTGGACGAATGCGCCACGTTGGTCTGGTTTCTCCGGAAATTCAAAGACAGACTGTCATTGCGGCTTGTTCAGAATACAATCTCATATTGTACTAAAATAGTTCACCGAAACGTGTTTCTGAAAACATTTTAAGCGAGAAATAGGCCATGCAGTTGCTGAATCTGTCTTCATTTCAGATCAACAAAGATCAGTTTAAAAGATTTTCGTCAGATTTTGAGACTCTAAGTCACGCTCATTCTGCTCCCTGTTTCCGGGTTAGCACTCTACCAATCAGATGGGTCATTTGAGTCCGACTGCCGGCATTGCCCGCCCAGCCGATTATACATGTCAAATCGGCCAAAATGAAGACAGACGGCCCCTCGGATTATCGGCTTGGTGTGTCAGCGCCTTTACATGCACGCACTGCCAGACCGGCTATCAAAACAAAGAAACAGAGAAGCTTGGATTACAACACACACTTCATTCTCTGCTCAAGATGCCATTACTCTACTATATCTTCACATATTTTTTTACTGCTATATTAAAAGGAGCACGGCGATTTATTGGGACTTTAGCTTTTTCACCGTATCCCCCAGTGTTAGACAAGTCCATATATACCCTTCTCATCTCCGTGCATGTCGTAAACCCACCGCTAGCCTAGCTTAGCACAGATCCTGGAGGTAACCGGCTCCAACTAGCCTACTGCTCCCAATAAGTGACAAAATAACGGCAACATTTTCCTATTTACATGTTGTGATTTGTATAGTCACAGCATGTACAAATAACAAGGTCACGTGAGACGCAGCCATCTTCTAACTGTATACAAACTGGGAACTATATTCTCAGAAGGCGAAGCACTGCTACTTGGGCGGAGTGATTAGCACAACACCTGAAAAGCACCGTTGTTACTCTCTGCTCCTCACCACGGGGCTTCTCAGGTGCTGCGTGCAAATCAATCCGCCCAAGTAGTAGAAGTAGCACTGCTTCGCCTTCTGAGAATATAGTTCCCAGTTTGTTAACACTGGGGGATACAGTGAATAAGCTAAAGTCCCAATAAGTCGGCGTGTTCCTTTAATGTTCTAAATATCGAGTACAGCCCCTTTAAGGATGGGGACCAAGAAGAGTCTAGTAAGTTAACCACCAGGTGAATGGCACTTTTAAACATTGCACCACTGTAGGAAAAATTAAGTGAATTGGCGAAATGTGGAGAAAAGTGGTACCATGTATATTTACTACTTCACTTGAATGCAACACAAAACGCCAAGCATTGCCACTGGGAACAAGAACATTCAGCGGTTTGACTAACCAAACGAATGAACATCGTGATTTAAAACTAAATTCACAAGTTTTAAAATGATCACGTTTTCCAGAACAGCTTGCAACGAGACCAGGCAGCAGCCAGCTGTGTATTTTGAAACATATCTATAAACATATATTTTATGTATGTTTATACAATCTTACCTCAACCTCCACATAATGGATATCACTGTATGGTATATGGTACCATCAAACACTCAACAGATGATTTTATGGTATTAGTATAACCTGTTAGTGGCTATTCTGGAGCTTTCACTCACATCAAATAATTGTCATTAGCAGATGAAGCAAAGTCATGTCATCCAATAAAAGTTGAGTTTAGGTTCTGTTAGTGTGTCAGGGTGATGTTGCACTTTATATGAAGACCTTTTATATGGTGGCCCTGAAGGGCAAAAGCACAACGGAAAACAGAAAACACAAGAGCAATTTGCAAAACACATTTCAGAAAGCACTACACCGTTTCACAAAACATAACAGCAAAAGAGAAAACAAAACGGCATTTGGTGAGACTCTAACCAGAAAAGATAGGTACCTATTGGACAATGATTTCTCCTTGTTGACTAGATGTCTGTCAATCTGCGACAAACAAAAGTACATCTTCTTTTGGATTTACGGCAGACTGGAAGCCTTGCAGCACACTGCTGCCTCGCACAGGTTGTGATGGTAAGATTAAATAAAACGTTATCTATCCCGAGGGAAAGCAGAAAATGCTGTGCAGCAGTTGCAATACAAAGTGGGAACAGGCTCCTACAAGTGCATTGCACCATCAGTTTAATATTTTGCACCCTCAGTTGAAATTTGAATAATAAATGCCAGCACAAGGTGGTTAGGCACACGGACTGTGTGGGCGTCTCCATGCATACATTCTATTTTGGTTCATGTATGTGCAGCAGCGCAACGTGCAAAAGGGCTGGTCGAATGTGGTCATTATTAAATACTCTCCGTCACATTACTGGTCTCATAGCTCTGAAACAGCTGTGCCAATCAGTTAAACGTTATAATGACAGCTCAGCAAACGGAAAGCTTTACCTCAGGAAATGTCTACATATGTATATATATATACATACTTTTATATTTGCACTCTTTGTATTTACACTTGTCCCACTTTGTATTGCAACTGCTGCACAGCAATTTCTTATCTTATCATCCCAGCCTGTGAGAGGCAGCAATGTGCTGCAAGGCATCTGTCAGAAATCCAAAAGAAGAAGAAGGACTTTCGTTTGTCGCAGACTGATAGACAGTGCATCCAATCAGCAAGGAGGAATTACTGTCCAATACGTACCTACCTTTTACGGTTTGAATTTCACCAAATGTCGTGTTTTTTTCTTTTGCTGAAATGTTGTGTTTTGTGAAATGTTGTGTTTTTCTGTTTTGCCATTGCGCTTTGCCCCACTGCCACCGTACCTTCAGCCTCCAAACACTTGTCATGTCATGTGTTGAGGACACTTGGAAATTTGAACACAACGCAGAGCTTTCACTGCCTGTAATGACAACTATGTTGCATCTCAAGTGTGAGGACTGTCGCGGTTTGGTTGCCTCGGATGGTTGCGTGACAGTTACAGTGATATGTTTATTTATATTTTTATATTTAATCTGTCTTGTGTCAGAGGTATTAAGAATCTGTTTCATGTTTATGTTGCATAAAAAACATTTGTCTCCTTTTGCTGACACTGTCCAGAAAATAGACAAGTATGCTTTGACAGGAGTAACGTTCATTCTCTTTGACTGCTGTACTGTAAACATACAGAAAGCAGACATGTGTTCTGAGTTGGGACCCCTGGGGCCCTGGCAAGTGATCAACCAATGAAACCACAACAGAGAGGCCAGGCTGGGGTGTGTGTGTGTGTGTGTGTGTGTGTGTGTGTGTGTGAGTATGTGTATTTGTGTGTGAATAGGGGGGTCACTTCACTGGGGGGAGGCTTCTGTAACAGCAATTAATGGTACTAGTTTACAGACTCCTTATAGTACTTTACGGGAAGCATGTGTGTGTAATTCGGCTAAAAGTTCAGGCTCAGTTGTGGAAAGCTGCTGGACAATAGCTCCTGAGTGACCCCACAGAGACTTCCATAAAAAACGTATAGTTCTGGCTTTTTTGTTGTCAAAAGAGTGACAATAGGGCAATGTTCACACTGAAGGTAAAAGCAGCCCCAATCTGGTGTTTTCCCCCTCAAATCCTTTCAGCGTGAACAGAAACTAACTTGATTTTACATTTCCATACATCTCTCTTTGTGGTCCTTGATCTGATACATACCTTATAGGTGGAAATTGTGACTCTGGTAGAGCTGTAATGGAGGCGTTTGACTGCATAATTATTATTATTTTTGGGGGCATTTTTAGGCCTTTATTGACAGGACCAACCCAGTCTCATGGCAGTTCGTGAAATGGTCACGTTATTTAATCTATTGATTCGTGTTCACGGGGATGTTTTTCTCGGGTTTTTTTGTGGTGGCCAGCACGAAAATGTAAACTAATGTATTTAAATGGGAAGCATATGTCGTGATCACAGCAAGACTACGATAGTGAGTAGTATGAAATGCCGAAAATCCGGGTGGGTCAAAAAATTCAGGACTTTCACCCCAGAGGCCGGGGATTGCGTCCCGCGTGTGGCGTTTTCTTTCCCGATTAACCGTCCCGTTATTGTCGCGTGTCCCCGCGGCTATGTCCCGGCGTGTGAGGCGTCCTCCCCTGCGGCCATGTCCTGGCGAGTGACGTTTGCTTTCCCCGTTAATCTCCGTATAGACCATTTCGTGCTGGCCACCACGAAAAAAACGAGATTAAAGTGTTGTTGTACACGAATCAATATATTAAAAATAACGTGACAATTTCACGAGCTGCTGTGAGACTGTGTTGACAGGACAGATGAAGACATGAAAGCGGCGAGAGAGAGAGAGAGAGAGAGAGAGAGAGAGAGAGAGAGAGAGAGAGAGAGAGAGGGAATGACATGCAGCAAAGGGCCACAGGTCAGAGTCGAACCTGGGCCCGCTGCGTCGAGGAGTAAACCTCTATATATGGGCGCCCGCTCTACCAACTGGATATTTTGGGAAAAAATAAGAAAGGCTTATTTGCTTTTTTTGCTGAGAGTAAGATGAGACGATTGATACCACTTTCATGTCTGCCGTTAAATGAAGCCAGAAGCTGGTTAGCTTAGCTTAGCTTAGCTTGGCGCAAAGGAAATATGTCCATGCTGAAAACACGGAGAAACAGCTAGCCTGGCTCTGTCCAAAGGTAACAGAATCCACATTCTAGCCTACTAAAAGCTCACTAATTATTTTGTATTTTATTTTAATTTGTACAAAAAGTTTAAAAACAACAGGTCGTGGTTTTACCACAGTCTTGTGCTAAGCTAACCGGCTGTTAGCTGTAGCTTCATATTTATCGTACAGACATGAGAGGGGCATCAATTGTTTCTTCATTTCCTGTTGAATTATTCCTTTAAAACTAGCATTTATGCAACTTCAATATATGTGCCAGTTTTGCACTGAGCTCGACTGTTATTTTAATATTGTTATTTGGCATTCAAGGTTTAGTTCAAGCTGATACAGGACATAGCCATAAAAACATCATGTGAACAGCAGTAAATCAAAGCTGAGCAGTCCCGCAGTGTGCATGAGAAGGAAGCAGTGAAATATCAAATACCAGAGTTTTCGAGGAACCTGAAGATGATATCTTACTTTCTATATTTGGCTCAGTTTACGACTGCGTGCATTTGTGTGTGTGTGTGTGTCTGTGTGTGTGCATGTTGATGGTTTCAGTTGAAAACCTTGTATCTCCTCAAAGTTGACTTTGTGGAAGCCGCATTTAAGAAAAACATGCTTGTTTTTAGCAGGATGACAGTGCATGTTTGGCCTCATCCAACAGAGTTTTATGAGTCCAAGGAGTTGAAAAACTGTCTCAACTAAGTCATTAGGGAGCATGTTGACTTGAAGTTTTGCACTGCCTGTGAGCGTACCACAACAGAAAAACACGTAATTTCGTAACATTGAGCTGCTAAATCTTTCTCTCTCTCTCTCTCTCTCTCTCTCCCCCATTAATGCACTCTTTGGTGTGTTAGCTCACCTGACTCGTGAAAAGAGAGGTTTTATTGGCCCAGCTCAGCAGGCAAACTCTGGGCTCTGATTCCAACCGGTGTGAAAGCGCCACATCTCAGACCCTCACTTAACTTGCCTCAAACAATGTGCTATTATAGAGTTTTCTCTGTATGGGTTATACTGCTAGAGCGCTGGCAGATTACAAAGTGCTCCGTCTCATTACTGTCCATATAAGCCTGCAGTCCTCGCCAGCACAAAGGAGTGATTGAGTGATAAGGGGAAAGAGATGGCCCGTAGATGCCCATGAGAGCCCTCACCTTGGCTGTTCTAGCCTCGATGAGGGCAGAGGTGATGTCATCGTGGCTAGAGACACAGGGGCCGACCCCTCTGATAGGTGGGCATGCTGGGACAAAAGAGAGCAGCTGGGACACAAAGGCCCCATTTATTGAGAGTGAGACATGAGGCCAGAGCGGACTCCGTGGGTGGCACATGGTGTCATAGCTGCTGAAAAGACCGGTGAGCAATTAATCATCTGATTCAAAAACTGAGCAAAGGGCTTATTATGTAAGGTCAGTTTAGACAGCATCGACAGGGAGCCTTTCTGGGTTACACTTCTATTTGATCACACTGATCTGCCAAAATGTCTTTATCCCATAATATTGGCTCCAAGGAGGCTATATTTATCATTATGGTCAGGTCCAACGATTTGTGCAACATAATATGACACACTTACCCCTCATTAGAGATGAAGGGTCCTTTGTGGCAGCCTGACAATCATTAAAACTTCTACCCTGGCTTGGCTTGTTTACTCTGTGGTAATTACCAGGTGATTGTGTAGCCCGTGACCCACATTCAGAGTCAGGTCAGCCAAGACATGGGGGATAATTGACAATATTCAGGGAAGTGCACGTAGAGAAAGAGTGTTAGAGTGGATAGTCATTTGTTCCTGCCTCATTAGACTGTGTTAGAAGACAAGCTGGCTCACAGTATTCTTGCAGTGGAACAATACCTCTTTCCACTGTAAGACCAAAATGTGGGCTCTGGTGTGTAAATGTGTTTGAGAGGGCATATGGCAGCCTTATTCATCCATCTATGCATTCATTTATTCACTTTGCTGGTAATATGGAAAATGAATGAATAAACTCACTGTGTATATATGCCTTCAAGGTGAGCTCATTTGACCCGATATAGCCTCTGAAGCATTTTTGGACCACATGGCTCTTCAGCTCCACCCATTTCACCTGTCCAAGTGAGTACAACACTTCTCCTGGCAGGACTCCTACCATGACGGAAACAAGTGACTGACTGCCTCTGTAAACCACACACACACACATGCACACACACACACTATCATCATACAAAAAGTTAGCCCCCCCACCGTTCATTGGCTGCAGCCTTTTAATGAATGTATGAATATGGTTTTGCAAATCTGCTTATGCTATTCAGTGTGTTTATTGTGCGATTATCTCCACAAAGCAACACTGGCCACCACACAAGCAATAAAAGCTAATGCTAGACCAACCTGTGAAAAACTAATAAGGTGGCATGCCCCCAACATCACTGAGGCTGCCAATGAATTTGGCAGTGCTCTCAAATTTCTGTCACATAAGGTACTGTGAGGTCTCGGCTACGCTATGTGAATCCAGGTCTGAAGAAGGTAGACCTCGTGAGTAAAGTTGGAAGCAGACACAACCCTTTAGTTTTTCAAAGCAAGAAGTTAACAGCCTGATGAAGCCTAAAACGTAGGACTCAAAGGACTGACTGTAAAAAAAATACAACCAGTCCTTGCAGGTGAGGGCCTGTAGTGGGAATTGAAAAAGCTTTGAAAAAGCATCATGAACTTTGAAATTGTGAACCAGCTGCAAAGAAATTAGTAAAATTACTATGTTTTAGCACCAATACCTACATTAAAACAATATTAAATTTTCATTTCACCAACTTGGTTTCATGTTGGAGTTATAACAAATCAGATTCTGAAGGGGAAATATCCAAACTCTTATTTGTGTCTGTGATTATCCAGCACTCCTCAAACACACGTTGGACCCTGTAAGACTATGCATTAGTGAGCAATAATAACCCTTTAAGGCAGCTCATTAGAAAAGTGTTATTTGACATGTCTTGATTGGAGAGCAGTTTCTATACTGGCGCCGGTGTCTACAGAAAACACCATTGGTTATAATGGATAATTTAGCAGCCTTATATAAGTATGTAAACTGTCTGTAAAGAATAAAGCGTTTTATTGTACTGATGAGGAGTGCATTTAGCTTTTTTCCATTGTTTGGAAGGGACTACTTTTTGATAGCGATATAAATAAAGCACATGATATATTTAGAATAGTTGAGGTTAATTAGCCAGCACTTGAATTAGTGGTTGGGTCCAGATCAAACCAACATGTCACAGATGCTTGTGAACCTCAGTGCCATGAGGTTACAATTCTAGGATGTTTTGGGCTATTTGTTGTTTACGATGTGTGTTCTGCAGTTAGGGGTAATTGATTGCTGTGATGGTGTGTGTTGGAACATGTTGTATTTTTCCGTAAGGCCAGCGGCTGAGAGGGGGCTGGGCTGCTGCAGCAGATGAAAAGTTCTAGGACCGTCCAACCTTAGCAGGAATTCCCAGAATTCCAGTTCCTAATTATGACATCCGCGGAGCAGAGGCACAACCCCCCCTTCCTCCACCCGCCGTCCATCACCTTAACACCAATTACAAACACACACTTGCGTTAACACATGCACGCACACACAAACACGTGCACACATTCCAATTACACCTCTGCAAGCATCATCACAGACAAGACACAAAAAGTGACAGGGAAATGGATGAAGAGCCTCAGAGCAGAAGAAAGAGTAAGATAAGAAGTCAAAGAAAGAGGAAGGAGCCTGTATGCCAGAGAATGGCTTGAAGTTGACAGTTCAGTCATTGCTATTTCCCTTTCTATCTCTGCAGGCATTCCGAAGGTATAACCCAGTTACTGGAGGTCTTTGGGATTAAGTATCAGTATTTTTATTTTTTTTAAGATTATTTTTAGGACTTTTCCGCCTTCATTTGACAGGACAGCTAGGTGAGAAAGGGGAGGGAAGACATGCAGGAAATCGTCACAGGTTGGATTCAAACCCTGGACCTCTGCGTCGAGGTATAAACCTTTGAGTCCATGAAAAGCACTATATAAATTCAATTTATTATTATTATTAAGTACAGTATATGTGCGTCTGCTCTAACCATTGAGCCAACCCAGCCACATTATCAGTTTTTTTTCAAAGGTTATGAAATACATTATCTCCGCATTTCAGGGTTTAATACTTTGTACATGTTAGCTTAGCAGCTTTTCTTTAATAAAATTACAAAAGTTTATACAGCACAACGCGGAATAATTAAAAGGCATCTATGCGTTTTCCTTACTTTAGTTAAACCTACAATAAGTACTATTTTTGGCCACTTGGGGGCAGCAGAAACAAGCTCTCAACCCAACACTAAGATATTATCACCTTTTAACTTGATATGGAGGACTTGTTAGCAAACAGTTGACTATTTGCGCAGCCAGCAGATATAAAAAAAACATTAGCATTCATTTGGAGTCGTGTTTCTGCTCACCCTGACAAGTGCAAGTCCAGTATTCACTCTCCTTTTAACACTCTTTTTGGCCTCTACCAACTCTTGAGGGGAATATCTGGCTCATTAGCTGCTAAATGCTCCACTATGTTCACCAGCGAGTCTGTCCGGCAGTCAGTCTGTCAGTGAACAGTCTGTTTTTAGAGCTTCTTTGCTAAAAACAGCTGTGTTCTGCGCCCAAGCAGTGAGAGAGAGGAATGAGTTGGGGCCAGGAAACAAAACAATGAGCTGAAAGATGCTATAATGCTCTGTAGAGGTGAGGGGAGTCGCAGAGGCAGGTGATAATTCTTTGTGGGTTCATCAGTGACCCCTTTCACATACAAGTATGGAAATATTGCCAATAGAAGTAATAGGAAAAATATAAAAATTCCTTAAAGCCTCTTGCTCCCAAATTTCCCATCCACATCAAGCACTATAGGGCTGGTCAGCCTGGCTTTACGTACAGCCTCTTAATTTCATGTGCCAGAAGTGCTTTGGGACACAAGTTCTCTGGTGTGAGTCGTGGGAGGTACGAACTGAGCACGGGTGTTTCTGTTTGCTCTGTACATTTTGTTCCTTGGGGGAATCTCACTGATTAAGTGCTACTATTTTGACAATATGTCAACTGCTTGGCAGCTCTGTAAACAGCAGTGCTGACCAACATGTTCCCAACCTCATCCCAATGCCGTCTGAAAAAAAAGGTCAGGAGACTGCTTATTTTAGTGCTGCTGTCAGACTGAAAAACTGTAATGAATCGTTTTAATTAAAACCCATGAAGTGCCATCTCTTTTTTCTTTTTTAATGTCTCTGGTGTGAGCATCAGTGAGTGTGCATGAATTCTCTATGACACAAATATCCCAATTCCTAAAATGCATATGTATGTTTCTTTATTTTTAGGATCGAGCCCCTGGCCAGACCACTCCGTGAGTCGCCGTGGGGATAGAAGAGCCCTTTATTAGAGATGGCACACAGGGGTCCTTCATAAGGCACCACATGGGCACTTTATAACATCTGACATAAGCATTTGAGAGTGTGGTTACCAATGCTTGTGGTTGATGCATGTCTGATGGAGTCCAGTCGTATGGGGTTGGGAGGCTCGCTCTTACTCACTTTCTCTCCCCTTTCCACTGCCCTTCAACCAAGAGAAAAGGAGAAAGAAACAGACGGCGTAAACATAAAAGCAGAACACGGAGAAAGGGGAAAATCAAAATCTAGTGATGCTGGACCATAAACACACAGAAGCAGTTGGATAAACACCATGAACTTCATATAAAAGCTCTGAGGGGGCTTTCGCTAATAATAAAAAAAGCTACTAAACTATATTAGCATCAGAGGTGTTGGCTGACTTTAATAATGTGTTATAAAAAGCAATTCCCAACGCTGTGGGTGTTTTCTGATCCTGTGCAATCCTGTGCCCCTATCGGTGTCTTTGTCACTACTTTCCAGAAATAAAACTGATGGCCGTCCATTTCTGTTCTGACAACTCTTTGGCTAAGGTTTGATCTGGTTCATCTACTTGGTTAAGGTTAGGGGAAGATCATGAATTGTGTTAAAACAAGGGTAAGTGTCACAGCCATGCTAGCAGCTCTGGGAGAGTGAACATAGCAGAGCTTTGAGTGAGATCCTAACATCAGCATGAAACCATGTACACAATGAAAATGACAATAACATGCTGATGTCTAGCATGTTTACCATGCTCACCATCTTCGTTTAGTGTTTTAGCATAACATTTGCTAACTAGCACTTAGTCTGGATCAACGAAAGCACATTTTCAGGATGATTGCCAGATGTCCCTCACCTGTGTGTTGCCATTCTCAAACTCCGTTCGCCTCGGGAAACAACAACAAACTTCGAGCTAGCAAGCTAGACCCTGAAAATGGCAAGTTTTGAAGAAAATTTGGGTCATGTAACAAGGCAATTGTGATTGGTTTAACGAAATGCAAACAACCAAGAGCAGTTATTGTCTCATTTCCCTATGTATGTGTGGTCTAGCCAGACCTTACTACTAGAAGATAAGTCTGGCAATGCAAGACTAATTAGCACTAAACACACACTATACAGTAGATCACCAGAGGTATTAAGGTTTACCCCCTAACTGACCTTTAATATCAGTACCAAATTTCATGACAAACTATCCAATATTTTAGTTTATCCAATAGAAATATATTTAGCAAATATTGTGTCAATCTATCTAGTAGATGTTAAGATTATTCTTTAAGTAACTGAAAGGTCAAAGGATCACCAAGGTCAGAGGGCTTCATCCTCTGGGGACCATGAATGTCTGTACGAAATGTCATGACAATCCATCCTGTATTTGTTGAGATGTGGTGGACTGACTGATCAATGGATCTTCGTGTATCTGCACTTAAGCAGCCCTAAAATGTTATGGCGTGCCATGGGGAAACAGTCTTATCAGTTATTAAATGGTTTGTTGATTTTCCTGTGAGAGGATTAGCGTCCAAGGTCTATGCTAAACTGATGCAAGTATCCATAGGAGAACTCCCAATAGCAAGAAAATGGGAGCGAGAGCTGAGCACTGAGGGGAATGCAATTCATTGGGAGACAGTTTGTGACAACATTTTCCATTGTTCCAAGAACCCAGATCACCAGCAGATCCACTTCAACATATGCCATAGGACATATTGGACTCCTCAGAAGAGATACGTCTCTAAAGTCATTCCCACTCCCTATTGCACGTTCTATCAACCTGAACAAACTGGAACTTTCCTGCACATGGTCTGGGAGTGTGAACAGGTGCATGAGTTCTGGAATAAAACAACATCAATAATATCTGATGTGACAGGATGTCGAATTCCTACTGACCCGATTGTCTTGTTATTTAATGACGACTCTAAATTACATCTGCTTGGGAGACAGAAGAAAGTTTGGCTAGCCGGCTCAAACGCAACCAAGAAAATAATAGCTCAACAATGGCTCCCCCCCCTCTACTCGCTTTGTATAAAACAGTGGTTGGCGTATTTTCTAGACATAATTATGTTTGAGCTCTCTACAGCAAGGATTAACAAAGCCAAATCATCGACTACAGATCTATGGAAAAACGCAGCAGCACAAGTATCAGTCCTAATGACCTCAACATCACAAGAAGTAGAGGAGAGGGACTAGGCAAGGGGTGATCTCTGTTTTTGCTTATTTGTCTGTTTTTGTTTTCCTCGAGACCGCAGAGGGTGGGGGGTGGGATAGGGTTTTTGTTCTTGTTCAATTGTGTTTGTCTGTTCAAAAATATAAAAATAATAAAAAGAATTGATCGAAAAAAACAAAATAAAAAAAACAACGTGGTTGAGTTGTAGTTCCGTTTAGGGGAGGGTCATGGTAAAAACAATGTTGACAGCTGGTAGTAAAAACTGACGCAAACAGCAGTTGCTGGTGTCACCCAACCATCGATTCAGACCTCTTCCCAAAGAACGTTTGCGGTACTTTAACAACATCACGCTACTTCCACCTTTGCTTCTGACAGACAACAGTCATAATTCGCACCGCCACACGAGGTCCATCTCAGAAAATCATAAACATAGGTCATTTAAGGCAATTGAACAAACAACCGGTGCTGTAGTTTTCAGTCTCTAAATTTACCCAAGTGTCGTCCAGGTCAGGAATGTTAGATAACCTGCAACCAGTTTTCAGGCCATGCCTAAGTGTTTGTGTTTGTATCCGTATGTGTGAACATTCCATGCGTGGCCAAGCATCAGAGCTGAGTGCACAGGGGGGGGGTCAGTGGAGTGCTTGTAGACCAACTCAGTGAACCCTGGAATCATCCTTCATCATTACCTTGTGCTGAAAGATCACAGTGAGAGAGAGAGAGAGAAAGAGAGAGGGTGCAGGCTGCCTTGAGTCATTTGTGCACACACAGAACAAACTTTTATCCAGCTCCCAATCCCTGATCTATCCCTTAAACCCTTACTTATCCATTGCCTCACGGCACATTTTATTGAGTCATGTAATAAATCTGTTCTCTGTGTGGTTGGTTGGATTTCAAGGCAAAAATGTAAGGTATTTGTTTTGTCTGAATCTAGATTTCTTAACCTATTTGACACAGATTTTAAAGTCTCCAAATTCGATTACATATTTTAAAGTGGCCCTGAAGGTCAAAACCCGAAAGCATTTCAGAAAACACGAAAGCATTTCACAAAACACTTCAACATTTCACAAAAGAAAATAACATTTCACAAAACAATTCAACAATTCAGAAGACACAACAGCAAAGCAAAAAACAAAACAACATTTGTTGAGACCCAAACCAGAAAAGGTAGGTACTTATTGGACAATCATTCCTCGTTGCTGATTGGATGGACGGGCTGTCAGTCTGTGACAAACAGCAGTTCTTCTTCTTCTTTTGGATTTAAGGCAGACTGGGTGCCTCACATAGCCTGGGTAAACCCTGACGAACTTCCGTCAAATTTGAGATTTTCTCTGCAAGTCAGTCTGGGCGAAGAGCCCATTCAAACCCATTTCCAATGTCCCCAAAATCGAGGCACCAATCACAACCGCTGAGGCGGGCTTTACACCAATCACAACCGTTGAGGCGGGCTTTACACGACAAAGATAGCGCAGCGATGGCGAGCAGCTTTTTGTTTACATTCAACATGACGGCTACCGAATCGCAGCGTCACCCGGATCGTGGTCTGATTGGTTGGACTAGCCAATGCGCCCAGAGGCATTTGAGCGGCGTCCGTTGGTCACGCCCCTTTGGAAATGAACTGTCAATGAACCTTTCCCAGACCCACTCTCAGCTACAACTGAGAAGGGTCTTGTGTTAACCAGGCTATGCCTCACAGATAGTTATGATACAATCAAGTAAAAGGTTAAATTGCTGGGGCGGCCTCTAGCTCAACCAGTAAGAGCGTTCGCCCCATGTTGGCTGATTCCTGCCGCGGCCCGGGTTCGAATCAGACTTGCGGCGCTTTGCTGCGTGTCACCCCCCATCTCTCTCCCCCTTTCGTGTCTATCGTGTCACTATAATAAAGGGAAAAGCCCCCAAAAAGAATCTGAGTGGTTAGGCCTTGAATGCGCACCTTCTAGTTTGGGTTATGTGCAACATAGTAACATGCAAATGGGCTGGGTAAAGTTGAATATAGTGTAGATCTGCTGGTGTGGTGATTATTAAATACTACTAATAATTTATTTCAGCTCGTACATGTACATGGTCACATAGTACCGGTAATTAATGTTACACAACAGCGTTTTCACTACAATGTGTTTCAAGGATAAAACGTGAGACACTACTTTTGCTGAAGAGAAAGTTGGAAAAGAGGCTATGATGAGACGGGGTAACTGGACATCTCCTTCATAAACTAGCAGAATATGGAGTTATAATAACCGACCAGTCTGATGTGTGTAAGGGTCTGTATGTGCATAACGGCACTGCGCTCTGACATGGCACTTCAGGGGCTTCAGATTTATCACCACATGTGAACTGAAGCAGAAACTTTTTATCCAATATAAAGCAGCTGTGGACAGCAAATACTTAATCGCCTTCAATGTAGACTGATTTATTAACTTTTGTTATGTCACGTTATTTTCTGTGCCAATTTTGGAAGAGTGTTTATTGAAATAAATAATTTTAAGCATTAATCCTGATAAAGTAGCCTATGACGCTTACAAAACAAGGGGATTTTATGGGTTGTTGTAGGCTACACTCCGATGTAGTAGGCTATAACAGCCGGCAGGACGCCTTGCACCCTAAATGGACTGTTCTGCGCTTAAGCAGTGCAAAGGCTCATGGGAGTGTGTTCTGAACTGTTCCTGTCCTAGTTGACGTTTTTAATTTAAGGTTTTGTTAATGATTTGGGTGTGCATTTATGTTATCTGGGTTTTAATTTTGTGTGGTTAATTTAGTGTTCATTTTATCTACATGTATTCGTGTTAAAATGACTGAGACCCTGGTAGGAATTGTAGGCCTCTGGGCAGTGAGTCTGTGTACAATGCTGATATCTATCTATCTATCTATCTATCTATCTATCTATCTATCTATCTATCTATCTATCTATCTATCTATCTATCTATCTATTATCTATCTATCTATCCATCTATCCAGCTATCCATCCCTGAGCCTTCAAGGCACCTAGTCTGCCTTAAAACCAAAAGAAGAAGAAGAATGTTCGTTTATTACAGACTGACAGCCCGTGCATCCAATTAGCAATGAGGAATTATTGTCCAATACTTTTCTGGTTTGGGTCTCACCAAATGTCGTTTTGTTTTTTTGCTTTTCTGTTGTGTTTTGTGAAATGTTGTTTTGTTTTCTAAAATGTTGTTTTGTTTTCTAAAATGTTTTATTTTGTGAAATGCTTTTGTGTTTTGATCTTCAGGGCCACCGTACATATTTATTCTGTTTTCAAGAGCACTGAGTAAGCCCAAAATAGATCCTTTTTATGTAATTAAAGCTCCTTATTTTTTATCTAAATATGTCAGCGGTTCATGCACGCACATTTGACAAATCTCCTGTGACCCTGTTTGCATATTAAGCAACCACAAATAGCATCTCGACCCCAAGGTTCAGAACTCTGGTGTAAACATTTGAAGCTCTGCTGCTCTTGTGCAACAAGTGGAAATAAACTGGACCCGTAAGTTGTTGTAATGTTGATGTCTTCCTCCAGTGTGAACCTCTTGTTTGGCTCTGAACTCTCTGTCAAGGGAGACCACATGGCAGATCGAGACATTTTTAGGGTCCAGGGAGCCTCGGCGCAGCGAGGTGCAGCTTAGTTTTCATGACATTGCGATGGTGGGCGCCACTCATCTTCATGGTTGCGGATTCCAACCCCCAATCTGCTGATTACGCTGTCTTGGCCATCTCAGCGTGCGTAATCATACCTGTGGGTTGGATGGGAGCTGCAGACAGCTAGTGAATTGAAGTTGAGCGTTTATGGTGTGAGAAGCAGCCCCGGGGTCTAAACATGGTTTTAGCGGCGTCTGTCACGGTAGGTTTGGTGAGAGAGGCAGACAATGGCTCCTCTGGTGCCTCTGCGGTTATAAGCTTCTGTGGTTGGAGCTGAGCTTAAACTTACAGTATGTCTGTGGGCTAATGCTTCTGGTTAACAGCTAGCCAGCCTATATGTGTTGTGGGTTAGATATAGCTGCTAACCCAAAGCCCGGCTTCTTTGTGAGACCTAAACTGGATGAAGTTGCTGTGTGGGCTCTTTGCGCCGTTGGTTTGGGTTAGAGGGGATTGGCCTGAGGAGCTGAGGATGTAGCAGACATGCACCGTGGTGGGAAGTATGTGGTAATTATTGTGTTCAGGACTGCCATCTGTCAACTCTCCCCTTTTAGATATTTACTGGTCCTGCATTCCTCCTGCTGGGTTGGTGGATGGGATATACTTTGTACTGTGTGTGTGTGTGTGTGTGTGTGTGTGTGTGTCTGGTAAATGCATGCATGCAGTACACAGACTGGTGCATATGGTGTGTGCACCAGATTCTATGCCCCAGGCCATCTTCCATCATAATACCTTATTGTCCAATTCTTCTTCTCTCCCTCCCACTCCCTCTCTCTCTTTCTCTCCCTTTCCTATTTTCTCGTGGTTTATGTCTCGTCTACAGATTCAGTTTGTCTTTTTGAGTTATTTACATTTTTCAGAGACGCAGTTATTCATTGAGTATACAAATATAACTTTGTCTGTTTATGTGTTGTGTGTATGTTAGATTCCAAACATTCTCCTTGTAATGAAGTGAAAAGAATTAGGTGCATTAGTTGTGTCTGTTTGCGGACATATGGGGGGGGCTTTTCATTAGAAAAACAAAATCCTTTTTGCATTTTTGGTTTGTGTAGTTAGGTGCAGTCTTCCAAAAAATAAGAATAAGAAAAACAAATAAAAAACAAATAAGAAAATCTGTCATGGTGTGGCTCGGGAAAGGGAAGTTTGGGGTCCCTTGCTGGAGCTGCTGCCCCCGCAAACCAACCCCAGATAGCGGATGAAGATAGATAGATGGATGGATGTCATGGTGTGAGCTGGGTTCACCTCCACAATTTCAATTTACATGCCCACTTATACATGGGCAAGTGGGTTTTCTGTTTGTGCAATATAGCTGGTAAAAACAGATTGAAAATTTGTGTTGGAACTAATTTCACTCTGCAGGGACTGCAGTGACGGACTGGCCATCTGGAATTTGGGCAAATGCCAGAAGGGCCACCCCCTATGGGCCAATACTGATAATTTGTCTTTGATTATTTGTTTAAAAATTTTGATAAGTTATTTTATGAATGCAGCCACAAATATTCAAGATTGTACTGCGGCGAGGTGCATGGAAGGATTCACTCGGAAGACAGAGTTACTAATTTCCAAGCTAGGTTATTGACAAAAATGAAGCTGGTGTGTTGCAAATGCCAGGGCTGTTTTCTGATCCCAGTCCGTCACTGGCAGGGAGTGATGAATAAATGAATACAGATGAAATACACTCACCTAAAGGATTATTAGGAACACCTGTAAGATTTCTCGTTAATGCAATTATCTAATCAACCAATCACATGGCAGCTGCTTCAATGCATTTAGGGGTGTGGTCCAGGTCTAGACAATCTCCTGAACTCCAAACTGAATGTCAGAATGGGAAAGAAAGGTGATCTAAGCCACTTTGAGCGTGGCATGGTTGTTGGTGCCGGACGGGCTGTTCTGAGTATTTCACAATCTGCTCAGTTACTGGGATTTTCATGCACAACCATTTCTAGGGTTTACATTGGAATGGTCTGAAAAAGAAAAAAACATCCAGGATGCTGAAGTCCTGGGGGGCAAAAATGCCTTTTTGATGTTAGAGGTCAGAGGAGAATGTGCTGACTGATTCCATCTGACAGAAGATCAACTTTGACTCAAATAACCACTTGTTACAACCGAGGTATGCAGCAAAGCATTTGTGAAGCCACAACATGCACAACCTTGAGGTGGATGGGCTACACCAGCAGAAGACTCCACCGGGGACCGCTCATCTCCACTAAAAACAGGAAAATGAGGCTACAATTTGTACGAGCAAAATTGGACAGTTAAAGACTGGAAAAATGTTGCCTGGTCTGATGAGTCTCGATTTCTGTTGAGACATTCAGATGGTAGAGTCAGAATTTGGTGTAAACAGAATGAGAACATGGATCCGTTATGCCTTGTTACCACTGGGCAGGCTGCTGGTGGTGGTGGTGTAATGGTGTGGGGAATGTTTTCTTGGCACACTTTAGGCCCCTTAGTAACAATTGGGCATTATTTATATGCCACAACCTACCTGAGCATTGTTTCAGACCATGTCCATCCCTTTATGACCACCATGTACCCATCCTCTGATGGCTACTTCCAGCAGGATAATGCACCATGTCACAAAGGTAGAATCATTTCAAATTGGTTTCTTGAACATGACAATGAGTTCACTGTACTAAAATGGCCCCCACAGTCACCAGATCTCACCCCAATACAACATCTTTGGGATGTGGTGGAACGGGAGCTTCGTGCCCTGGATGTGCATTCTACAAATCTCCATCAACTGCAAGATGCTATCCTATCAATATGGGCCAACATTTCTAAAGAATGCTTCCAGCACCTTGCTGAATCAATGCCACAAAGAATTAAGGCAGTTCTGAAGGCGAACGGGGGTCAAACACGGTATTAGTAGGGTGTTCCTAATAATCCTTTAGGTGAGTGTATGACTTATGCTTTACTTTCTTTTTGTCACTTTGTGGCTAATAAAGAAACAGTTGTCACGGTTTCAGGAGGGGGTAGCTTTAGTGGATTATTATAATCCATTTAGCTAACAAAGATATTATTTTACCAAGAGCTAAAGCCATAAGGGATAAGAAGAAAGGCAAACAGGGACAGGGACAGGCCGAAGGTCATGCAAGACGGGCAGACATGAGGCCAGTTTCACTCTCTGGATGTCCTGCCTCACTAGAGACTGGAGATACATGTTCACGCATAGCTACTTTGGTCTGAGATGGTTTCTTATAGCTCCAGACAGGGCTGCCTACCATCCCCTAGCAGGGTGAGGCAAGGGGGTGGTAGGTAGCGGCAGGGGATGAGACATGCGGTAATGTCAGGGGAACAACTTATGTCTGACAGCTGCTCTTGGCAACATGCCTGACAGGTCGGTCAGTAAACGTGGCACAGGTCCCCTGTAGCTTGTTTCGATGTTTGAAGTATATACAGCAGGCAAGGCCCGAGCAGTGGTCTTGGCTGTCATGGTGGGACCCTTGAAGGAGTCTGTGTTGTTATAGGAAGGGTCCCAAGCCACGGCATTAGCTCTTATTCCCCACAGCCACTCATGACAAACCAGCAGGCTTCAGATGTGGCTTTTCCACACACACAAGAGCAGAGTGGTTCAGACTAATATTTTATAGACCTGTAAAAACAGCACCATAAACAGAGGCTTCACTGATTAACACATGGGGGTCTTGTCCTGTAAACCAACAACTCAAAGAGGCAATGATTTCTGTGTATGTGTATGCAGCCATTAAAATTCTGTTATCATGATGCTGAGTGTTTAACCCCCATCTGTAAAATGAGGTGTGTGATTCTATGTATGTGAACTCAGAAGTCTGTACGACCTGGCAGTAGGTGTTGCATGTCCACAGCGTTCAGCATGGATGTAGTCTCCTTAGCACCGTGCCAGCGACGGATTTACTGACATCTCAGCCCTGACATCTTTCCTTGAAAGTCTGGGTTTCTCATGGCAATAAACTTCATTTGTTGGCTGCGTCTCCAACTGGCTCCACTTTCAAAATCACACTTTGCTGAATAAAAAATTTCAGTGAAATATAGTTCCCTGAAACACTGTGGACTGTTCCCAGAATACTGTATGTTGTTCCTAGAAAACTGGGTGCTAAATCTCAGGAATGCATCTGAAACCAAAATGTGGGCCAAATGGTTTCCACAAAAGACAAACTTGGACACAGCTTGACACCAAGACTTTTTGGACTATCATAAGAGAGGAGAGGAGTAGGAGGAGAGTGTCTTATATTGTGTTGCTCATGATTCGTAGTGCTGAGATGATTGATCCTGAGTCAGGGAGCATTCTCCCTCAGCAACCTTAATGGACTAGGTGGTGGGCACTGAGGCCAGCATTGTTTTCTTCTGAGTTGCACGCACACGTGCACACACACACACACACACACACACACGCACACACAAAGCCAAGCATGAGTACCACCACATTTGAATGGAGATAAATGCAGTGAGTGCCTGAGGTTTCCAACGTGGCTGTGTTATATGAGTAAATGATTAATCCACATAGTTGGACCCCGTCTCCTGTCCGCAATGGCATACTCCAAGGCCACACAGCTGGTACCAATTTGCATGCCCCCACCACATCGTGATCCAACTGCATGTGTTGGAATCATGGCTTATCTCGGCAGTAATTCACTCCTTCCTCTCATGCTGAGGCTATTCTTGGCCTTTCTGCCTCTTTATTTTTAGTCACGGCTGCTTGTCTGGGTCATTGAAGTGGTCTTGATTTGGTGCGTCAGCTCAAAGCAAAGGAGCCTGGGTACTAAAATGTCATAAATCATCCTTGGGATGCATGCTTTAGTGTTAGTCACAAACTCTCTGACCGACACAACAACTGCTTTGTGTTGTTTTGTTCCCCTTAAAAGCTGCAGATGTTACTATTCACCTGGATGTCGTGAAACCAAGGATGCATCTGTTTGTTTTTTTGTTTTAGCTCTTTCGTGTGACTATTCAAGTTGGGGTGTACATTTACATGTAAAAGTGCGTGCATGTTTAACTCTGCCCCTCAGTTCATCAGGTTTAAATGGCATCTTGAACAAAAGAATCTGGGCCCCATTAAAGCTTTGGCAAATGAAAACACAAATAAAAATAGCCTAAATCTTCATTTGAGCGTGTCGTCTTTAAAGACATCAAAGTGGTCACTCATGGGACATGTGCTGTATTTCCAGGCTGCGACAGACCCTGAGGTAACCTCGCAGGAGGATGAATGGCCCCAGGGCTCGTCATTTGATGACCCCATTCACTGTTCGGCGGGAAATGAACTCGTCTCCCCGTCCTGTGTGTCTTGGCTCGTCCCCGGGTTCCTGGGTGGACTGAGAGCCACAGGGAACATGGAGTGCATCCCAGATTAACATAATGGAGTTAATTGATCAACTAAAGTTCAGTCAGGGGACAGTCCTTAAATGTGCTCACTCAGTTTGTTACTTGCTGAGGTCCAAGACTACCTCACTCCATTCATCGCTTCATACCTGAATCTGAGCTCTCAGGTCACATCAGATAGTACTGACAGCTCCCTTTGTCTCATTATGTTGCCTTTTCTTTGTTCAGCTCTCTTATTACTGTTGGGGTCATTGAAACCAATGGCAGATGGACAGTTAGCTCTGGGTCTTGAGATGAATGTAGATGAAACATTTCTAAACATATTAAAGGAATAGTTTGGTATTTTAAGAAATTGGCTTGTTTGTTTGAGTAGATTGTTACCACTCTCTTGTCTGTATGCTAAATATAATTGTACAGCCAGGAGACGGTTAGCTTTGCTTAGCATTAACACAGACTCTTTCTTAGCAGGACTCATGGTATTTCACCTGGATGGGCATGGTTTTGCAGCACGCAGCAGTGCACACTAAGGCCAGGTTCACATAGCCTCAGTGGTCCTCAGGCAGTCCAGTGAATATGTATGAATGAATGAATGAATGAATATGAATATTTTAAATTTTGTTATTATTGTTTCATGCATACAATAAAATATGCTTACAAGACACCATTACCTAGGACAAAGGACCAGATGCCAAAGTAACCACATACCCTAAAGAAATAAACCTTCTAGTCTTTTTTGCCATGCTTTAGAAACAAAAGTCGCCAACTTATAAACAGAGGTGGGTAGAGTAGCCAAAAATTGTACTCAAGTAAAAGTACTGTTACTTCAGAATAATATGACTCAAGTAAAAGTAAAAAGTAGCCATCTTGAGTAAGAGTAAAAAAGTACTCGGTGAAAAAACTACTCAAGTACTGAGTAACTGTTGAGTAACGTCTGATTTATTTTTTAACATAAGCATTCAATCAGATGGACAAAAATACTAAATAATCATCTTTAGGCAAATTATAGTTCATCCAATCAATAAAATAAATAAAAATTAATTAATTACAAAATAGATTACATTAAAATAATCCAGGTAAATTCAAGTACTTAAAAATTAAATCCATAAAATAATAATACATAAAAATAAATAAGCACAAGTAACACAAATTTCCAAACCTACTTTTTTTTTTACCAGGCCCTGCAGGCAGAACTAGAACAAGGTAATGGAGCTGCTGTTTGGCACTTTTACTAAGGTAAACATGCTTTCATTATGAGGCCAGAGGCCTGGACTATGAACCAAGATTTGGGGTTAACGAGCTAACTTCAGGTTCAACCCAGGGTTTTCTTTATCACGAAGGTGGATCACTTGATACCGGGTTCAAATTCGCGGGGGGGTAACTCATGGGTGGCCCTAACCTGGTCGGGAGCAGGTTATGTTGGAGATCAGAGATCAACCGGTGTAAAAGCACCGCCTACTGAACAATCAATAGGCCTACTCAATTGATAACGGCATCACCGTTCTTATAGAAGATCAGGCGGAGCTCGGTGCGGAGAGGGAGAGAGAGAGAGAGACGGGGGAAGAGTGCGCTCATAAAAGTTAAAACATTTAGAGACCGACAACGCCGTAAACATTCCCTGATGGGTATATTTATGAAATATATAGATTTGAATGGGAGGGAATTACATATAGGCTATTTCTCTGCTTCTTGAGCCAATGCGCACAGCGGTTTGAATTATGTTTTTTATATTTTTTATTTTCTCTCACGATCGCTTCCACTGGCAGGATTGCAACTGAAATAATAGGCTAATTACGGCAGTTTATGGAAAGCACAAGTGTAATTATGGTCAGATCTTGGTCCTGACTGATGGGGAAGTGATATTGATAAGTGTTGATTTACACATCAGCGTCGCCTATTTTTTGTTGCCAGCTGACGAGACTGCACAACTACGTTTGATTGGTGAACAGTCACGTACGTGGTAGAGCCTTTGGCGGAAGTCTCTCTCTCTCTCTCTTTCTCTTTCAAAATAAAACATTAAAATGAGGCGTACGCGGGGGGAATACAAACAATGACGCGTAGAATACCAAAGAGGTAAAAAGAAAAGTAACGAGCTCATTGTAGCCCAATGTAGCGGAGTAAGAGTACAGTTTCTTCTTCACAAATCTACTCAAGTAAAAGTAAAAAGTATGGTGATTTAAAACTACTCCTAGAAGTATAATTTTTTCAAAAACTTACTCAAGTAAATGTAACGGAGTAAATGTAACTCGTTACTACCCACCTCTGCTTATAAATATTAAATTTAAACAACCATTCAAATTGGTCATCATCGGTGCACCAGAACATTTCAGGATTTTGGACAGACATTTCATGTGAAATTGGTGTTCTTAATTCATCAAGAAAATGTGATTTGTTCTCAACTTTTCCTAGTTCACATAGTACGCACAATCTTTTATCTTCTTGGATGCTTTTGAATCTACCTTTCAAGGGCAGGGGGAAGGATTCCTGTTCTCCACTGAGCTACCAACGACCTCGGACTTCTCGATAAGTTTGCTGTAACATATACCGTAGTTCAGGACCAAAATAATGTTTGATTTGAATACAAGTTCGTAGTTTTGGTTTTATCAGAATGTCTTTTGACCATATTTCTTCAAATCTTGCAAGTAACTTACTTCCAATTGTCTACATGCTACAAGTTAAATTATTATGAGATATATATATATATATATATATATATATAGAGATAGAGAGATAGATAGATAGATAGATAGATAGATAGATAGATAGATAGATAGATATTAGGGATGCACGATGATATCGGCACGACATCGGTATCGGCCGATAAAAGCTTAAAATGGTCATCATCGGCATCGGCAGATATGAATATTTCTGCCGGTGAGCCATGCCGATAGGGTGTCTTGTTTACTACGCGCATTACGACGACCATGAACGTAGCATGAGCGCCAGCAACTTAAACTTCCAACATGTCGGCTGTGTGGAGGTATTTCGAATGTAAAACAGATAACAAACTTGCTATATGCAGTACTTGTAAAGCACAAGTGATGCGAGGGCGGCGTTCCACACTACAAATATGATTACGCATCTCAAGAGCCGTCATCCTGAGCAGCACCGGGAAAGTAAGAAGAAAAGGAACGCACAAAACCCATCAGCAGCCTCTACTTCAGTCCTTTGACAAAGCTAGAAAATACAGCAGTGACCACCCAAAGGTAAAAGTTGAATTTTGAATGTATTGCTCTTGATAGCCAGCCGTTGAGCGTGGTGGAGCGCGCGTATGCTATGCCCAGGCTTTGCCTAGCCGGGCGCAACCTTTCTGATGTGCCGTTATCTGATCTCCAGAGTGTTGTCGCCAGTCACATTGAAAGCTCCTCGCGGCGCTAGTCACATTAGCTTTACCGCGGACATTTGGACATCAAGCGTGAGTCCTGTTAGCATGTTGAGCCTCACTGCCCAGTGGATAGACGAAGACTTCACCCTTAAAAAAGCTGTCCGACCTACACTCACAGGAATGCTCCGGTTCTCACACAGCAGCTGCAATTGCATCTGCATTTGATAATACGTTTGTGAATTGGAAAATAGAAAGAGAACGAGTGCATGTCGTGCTATGTGTTGACAGTGAACGGCTGTTTAGCGTTGCCTCTGATGTAAGGCATTTGGCAGACCTGTTCAAGTAGGAGATGAGTTACATTTTTTATTTGAAAATGTATTTTATTTTATTTTAAGGACTGAAGTTTGAAGTCTATCTAAGTCTAAGTGAAATGTGGCACTGGCATATAATTTATTCTCCACCAAATTAAATAATTTAACTATTTTTCAGGGGTGAATGTCTGTCTACATTTGTAAAATGATACATTTATGGTAGAATCAAATGTTGTTGGTCTTGTGTATTGCCTTATCTACAACACATGACTGTAATAAGGTAAAGGTAGTACAGGAGAGATACTTGGATTTCTCTTCAGTAGAATTAAAGTGAACAGTATATCAGGGGAAAAATGTGCATATACATCGGTATCGGCCAAAATGAGTTTGAAAATATCGGCATATCGAATATCGGCCAAAATCCAATATCGTGCATCACTAAACTAATATATATATATATATATATATTGCAATTCAACTTCTTCAAAAACATCATATATGTCATTAGTCCATGGGGAATTGTGTGCTTTGGCCCAGAGAAACACCTTTTCATTAATCCTATTATCAGACATGTTAAGCAAACAATTCCATATCATTTGACATTTTCTTATAATTGAACCAGGAATCCAACCCATATCACCTTGAACAGCCAAAATAGGAGCAAACTTATGAACTCCTAAAAAATAGCAAGCAGCTCTATTCTGAATCCTTTAAAACCACAAATCCAAGACACATAAGTTAATATTGGGGAAACGCATGCATCATAAAGTTGTGCATAAGTAGAGTACCCAAGGTCTTTACATACTTTAAGTTTGTTAACCACAGACCCTAACGCTCTTCCAGCTGAATCAGCAAGGGTTTTAATACCAGCTTCATAGGTTAAGAATTCATCAAGAGTAAAACCCAAATATTTATACTCTGATGAATACTCTAGTGATACAGTCTCAAAGGTGAACGACTTCCTGCTTCTCTGGATACCCTTTTTCCCAGAATGATTTGTGTTTCACTTTGATTTATTAATAACCTCCATCTGTAGCACCAGTTCTTTAACAGATTTAACATTGTTTGTAAGTCATCTTCTGATTGAGCAAGAAGAGCAATATCGTCCGCGTACAACAAAATACCCAATGTTAAATAATTTAGATGTATGCCTAATTTAGATTCCTTAATTCCAAGATCCAAGTCATTTACATATATTGTAAACAGAGTGGGAGAAAGAACATCACCTTGTTTAACACCATAAGGAGTATGAAACCAACCAGTTTGTAGATTATTTACTTCTATACAACAGAGCAACTATATAAGGATTTCAATGCTTTATAAAACCTGCCATCTACTCCGGCTTCTATAGGTTTTAGGTATAGTAAATCTCTCGGAATCCAATCAAAAGCCTTTTTAAAATCAACAAAACAAACAAAAGTAGACTTACTTTCTGCAATACTTGATCTGACAATAGTCAAAATTGAGTGGATATGGTTAATGCAGGCTCGTTTTTTTCTGAATCCATTCTGCTCATCAACCAACAGCTTTACAGTTTATAAATATTTAGTCAGCCTGAAATTCAAAATACTGGAATATAATTTGTACACTGTACTAAGAAGGCTGATTCCCCTATAATTGAGAGGTACTCTTGGGTCATCCTTAGATGATTTTGGGACGGGTTTAATAATAGATTTATACCATGTAGAGGAAACAATGCTATATTTGAAACAAAAACTAAACAAATGGAAAAGCACAAACAAAAGTGATGATGACTTTAACACCTCATTAGGAATTCCCTCTACCCCAACATCATTCCTCAGTTTTGACCTGTCTATACCAGTTCTCACTTCCTCCAACATAATATCTTGATTCAAAAAGCCATTTTATGAGAACCCATCTTTGTCCATATTTCTCTCTAACTCATCTTTTAGATCAGATGCAGATCAGAAAGTATCATCAAAAATAGACGGACTGTGATTAGCTGAAAATACAGTGCCTTGCGAAAGTATTCGGCCCCCTTGAACTTTTCGACCTTTTGCCACATTTCAGGCCTCAAACATAAAGATATAAAACTGTAATTTTTTGTGAAGAATCAACAACAAGTGGGACACAATCATGAAGTGGAACAAAATTTATTGGATATTTCAAACCTTTTAAACAAATAAAAAACTGAAATATTGGGGCGCAAAATTATTCAGCCCCTTAAGTTAATACTTTGTAGCGCCACCTTTTGCTGCGATTACAGCTGTAAGTCGCTTGGGGTATGTCTCTATCAGTTTTGCACATCGAGAGACTGACATTTTTGCCCATTCCTCCTTGCAAAACAGCTCGAGCTCAGTGAGGTTGGATGGAGAGCGTTTGTGAACAGCAGTTTTCAGTTCTTTCCACAGATTCTCGATTGGATTCAGGTCTGGACTTTGACGTGGCCATTCTAACACCTGGATATGTTTATTTGTGAACCATTCCATTGTAGATTTTGCTTTATGTTTTGGATCATTGTCTTGTTGGAAGACAAATCTCCGTCCCAGTCTCAGGTTTTGCAGACTCCATCAGGTTTTCTTCCAGAATGGTCCTGTATTTGGCTCCATCCATCTTCCCATCAATTTTAACCATCTTCCCTGTCCCTGCTGAAGAAAAGCAGGCCCAAACCATGATGCTGCCACCACCATGTTTGACAGTGGGGATGGTGTGTTAAGGGTGATGAGCTGTGTTGCTTTTACGCCAAACATAACGTTTTGCATTGTTGCCAAAAAGTTCGATTTTGGTTTCATCTGACCACAGCACCTTCTTCCACGTTTGGTGTGTCTCCCAGGTGGCTTTTGGCAAACTTTAAACGACACTTTTTATGGATATCTTTAAGAAATGGCTTTCTTCTTGCCACTCTTCCATAAAGGCCAGATTTGTGCAGTATACGACTGATTGTTGTCCTATGGACAGAGTCTCCCACCTCAGCTGTAGATCTCTGCAGTTCATCCAGAGTGATCATGGGCCTCTTGGCTGCATCTCTGATCAGTCTACTCCTTGTATGAGCTGAAAGTTTAGAGGGACGGCCGGGTCTTCGTAGATTTGTAGTGGTCTGATACTCCTTCCATTTCAATATTATTGCTTGCACAGTGCTCCTTGGGATGTTTAAAGCTTGGGAAATCTTTTTGTATCCAAATCCGGCTTTAAACTTCTCCACAACAGTATCTCGGACCTGCCTGGTGTGTTCCTTGTTCTTCATGATGCTCTCTGCGCTTTACACGGACCTCTGAGACCATCACAGAGCAGGTGCATTTATACGGAGACTTGATTACACACAGCTGGATTCTATTTATCATCATTAGTCATTTAGGTCAACATTGGATCATTCAGAGATCCTCACTGAACTTCTGGAGAGAGTTTGCTGCACTGAAAGTAAAGGGGCTGAATAATTTTGCACGCCCACTTTTTCAGTTTTTTATTTGTTAAAAAAGTTTGAAATAGCCAATGAATTTCGTTCCACTTCATGATTGTGTCCCACTTGTTGTTGATTCTTCACAAAAAATTACAGTTTTATATCTTTATGTTTGAGGCCTGAAATGTGGCAAAAGGTCGAAACGTTCAAGGGGGCCGAATACTTTCGCAAGGCACTGTAAATCAGCAAAATCTTGCTCCCACTTTTTAAGGACATGCTCTTTCCTATTTTCAAGAGTATCATTACTTTGGAGAACTTCCATAAGTATTTTTTTCTCTCTCCTGGGACCAAGTTTATTAATTTCTTTCCAAAACTGTTGGTGGATTATTAGTTTGTAAATAATCAAACTTTAATGACTGTCCTCTCCAAATTTTATTTTATAGAATCTTAATTTCTTATCAAATATAATTTGTGCTTGCCTATATTTGTCTTTCATTTGTTGTCTACTCATAGAGTAGTCACTACATTGGAAAAACTTTTTTTCAGTCGATTTCCTTTCATTCCGCAACTTTTTGAGATCAGAGTTCCAATATGGCTTAAAGCTCCTTCTTTTTTGATACTGATTAAAGTCCCTTGATTGACATTTATCCATGTCCGTACTTAACAAATCACAAGCTGATCATATCATATCATATCAACATAATTCTGTGTATTTTTGCATGTTTGGAGTTGTCTAATAAGCTCCAACAATGCAGAGCAACACATATCAGAGGAAAGAAAATGTTCGGGGGTCTTTTAGTTTGAACTACAGAAATATTTCCATCATTTAGTTGAGCACCAACCTTGAAAGTTGGAAACAATAGAGAATGATCGGGTAAATGACATTTCTCTCCGATGAGATCAATACAAGAGGTCTCATTTTTATCCATAAGATCTGTGGAGGTAATTACTTTTAATTTGACACAAGACTCCAGACAGTTGTGAGGGGTTAATATATAATCCACTACAGCCCTTCCTCTTACTGATATTGATGTAAAATAATCATTATTTGGATTAATTCTACCATTTAGAATACAGCTTTTAGATTCCCTAAGAAAATCAAGAAATGATTCGCCATGGCTATTAGTACTCAGATCTAAGGCAGCTCTAGGTGGTAAATGATCTATATCCTCAATGCGACTATTAAAGTCACCACATATGTATATTGCATCCGTGTCAAATTAATTTACTTGGGAAAGTAAATGACTGAAAAATGTATTACAGTCTTTTCCTCTTGTAAAACCTTCTGGCAATAAATAACAGGAGAAAATCACAAAACTGTACAGCAGATCTTGGTGTTGAAAACTCACTCCAATAATACCATCCATTGATTTGTCCACAACTTCAATCTTGAAATATTTATAAAGTTAATTTCTAACCAAAACTCAAAAACTCCTCCTGAGCCCTTTGGGGCTCTTACTGTATATGCCGATTTCTGTTATTTCCAAACCATGAGTAGTCAGTCAAATCAATTACGCTGTCCCCTGATAAATGCATTTCATTTAATGATATCTTGGTTAAGGAACTGCAATAAACAGGATGTGAGCTCACCGTTTGAAGTAGCCCATCCATTTATGTTCCAGTGTACCAACAATAAACAAAAAGAGTCACTTGTGCCAACAAGTTTGGCAGCCGTGTCTCAGCGTCTTCTTGATCCAGCAGCTTGGTCACCTTTCACACCTGGTGCCTCTGGCGGATCTTGCTTGATGAGCCTCCCATTACCCACTACCAGAGACACAGAATTCCTTACCAGCCGGTAGTTTCCGTAGTAGTGTTTTAAAATTTGATTCCACAATACAATCGATGTGGGACTTTGCAGAGTGGACATATACCTTTTTAAACTGCGGTTTGGATTTCAGGTTGTGCTGTCCACGCAACACAGCCACCATCTCCTTCACCGAGGCAAACGCAACTTTCGCTCACAGTCAACTCTGTCACTTTTTCAGCCAATTCTTCATCTTCATTGTGTAAGGGGCACTTATAATGTAGACTGAAGTGCTGCCTTTCTAAGGAACTTTTCAAAAGAGGAGAAGATACCAAAATAGTTTACTCAGAACATATAGCCGGCATTTATTAAAAATCAATTAACCAACAGTATGACCTTGTTTCTCTTTTCTTTTGTAATGTCCTTTTAGTTGTGAAAATCAGTATTTCTCTTAGTTTTCAACTTTTTTTCCACATAAGTAAAAAAACAATAAAAAAATGAAATGACCTCAGAGCTCTGATGAAATAACCCCAAAATAATAAACCAAAGTCCATCTACCCGGGTAGTATGTTTTTTTTAACGTGTGGTGAGATCTCGCGCTTATCTGTACGATGCAAAGAAGAAATGGTGAGTAGAAGCAGTCCGTGTTGCGGGCAAGATGATCATCCACGCCCTCTGCTCCTCTGCCTCGTGTGTCAAATGGCGAACATGTCCAATGGAACTCCCTCTCTCTCTCTCGTTCTCTCTCAAATCATGCATAAAAAAACCAACCTGCAGGGCAGGACAATATTCAATTACTTTCTCAATAACTACCAGATCTGGGACTCTCTTATTCATGAATTGTAGTAACTTAAATTCTTATTTTCACTACACACTTGAAACTAAAGCACTAGCATACCACGTAGTAACATAGCTTCAACATAGCATGGAATAGCACTTCAAATATTGTTCAACTCCGATTGTTTTTTTTAACTTACGCAGAACACATAAATACATTTTCACACAATGCATTAAACAACTGAATTAACAGCAGAAAAACAGAGCTAACTTTGCGTGCTTGACTCAGTAAACACATCTATCACGCTATGTCTACTAGTAACACAACGGATGAACACGTGTAAAACACTCACCGGAGAAAAGGAATACAAGAAAATGAACTTGTCATAAATTCGACCCTTTTCCTCTGCTTTTCCTTCCTTAGAAGTAGATTTGGTGGGAAAAACGTTTTTTAACTAGCTCTTAAAGTGATGGAGATTGAATAATTATCACTTTCAGAGCTAGAGAGTTATCAGCTGAATAGCTTAATTAGGGCTAGCGACGACGTTTAACTAGGTTACCTAATTACTAATGTTCAAACGATAACAACGTATTATGGAGTAAGGTTATGCTCTATAAAGGATGGGTTGGAAGTTAGTACACCAGAAGTTTATGTAAATAACACTTGCCTGCTGGCTTCTGCTCTCTGCTGTTGTTGTTGCTGCTGTAGACGGGGGTAAGAAGGCTTAGGCCGCTCTACAAATTACAACACCGAAAAGAGATGCAACAAAAACATGTATTAATTTAAAAAAATTTTTTTAAAGTAAGTGCTGTAGTATAACTAGCAGGAGACAAGTAATAATTGAGGTAAGTTTGGAGACATTACGTTATTTAATCATTGAATTAATAAATATTTTTGTTGTAACTCTTTTTGGTGTAGTAATTTGTAGACAGCCCTAAGCACTTGTCTAACTGCAGGTAGCAGCAGCAGCAGCAGCAACAGAGAGCTGAAGAGAGCAGGCAAGTGTTCATAAACTTCTGGTGTACTTACAAACTTTCCAATCCATCGTTTTATGAGAGCATAACCTATTTGTACTACTTGTAGACGTTTGGTATCATTTTGGGCATTATTAGTGGGGTAACTTACAAGATACAAACGTGGGTCCGTTAGCCCCTGCGCTAAGCTATTCAGCTGATAACGCTACTCTAGCTAACTCTCCCAATGTTCGACCCAGGTGAAAAAAGCTTCTGGGGGGGTGTTTGGCTCGAGGTCATGGTGCAAAGGACCCTAGGGTGAATTACTCCGAACCATCACTTTAAGCGCTATTTTTTTACTTTGTTCATTCAGTGTGGACAATCTAAACATGGCTTCAGCTCACTATCGTTCCGTTGTTTTTTTCCTTATTTTTCTTCTTCTCTCTAAGAATCAGTGTAGCAATTTTTCCCACTATGCAGCGCCACCACTGCCACC
This sequence comes from Perca fluviatilis, assembly GCF_010015445.1. Taxonomy (NCBI): domain Eukaryota; kingdom Metazoa; phylum Chordata; class Actinopteri; order Perciformes; family Percidae; genus Perca; species Perca fluviatilis. The sequence goes on along the minus strand of NC_053121.1, from coordinate 14,926,876 downwards.
TACTGGACAAATATGGTGTGCAAGGAAAATATAACTACAAGTAATCAAGAATACATTAATATAATATTAAACTAGAAATAACCTAATCCTGTTTGTAGGCTATTTTCGAGTGGGTTACAATTGTATGGCAGGCCCATAATAACTATGGACACATCAGGATCAAACTTGTTGGGAGAGCTTGAGTTGCTTAATTGATGCTTTTCTTCCAGCTGGTCCAGGCGGGATTTTAAGATTTCCAGATCAATATTTTGTTGTATTTCTTTGACACATTTCTTAAGTTCTCCCTTCAAAATCTTTCCCAGGGATCCATAGTGTGGAGTGGAGCTGCTCAGTGGCCAGCAGATCAGACTGTGGTTGTACCGGGCAGCTTCCAGGTATGAATGTGGAACTGTGTGAATGTGATCAGGGCGTTCCTGCAAAAGAGAGGTTGCCTCTCAGTGAACCTTCCCTGAATAAATAAAGGTTAAAAAAGAAAAGAAAAATACAATCCATCCACCTTACTGTTCAGCTGTTTTGCAATGTTATTCATCTTCACCTGGATCACTTTCATCTCTTCCAGTAGCACATTTGTTTCTTTGTTCTCCTCTTTTTCCAGCGCTCGGTTGCACATTTTTATAGTTTTTTCGGCCATTTGAAACTTTTGTTTAACGATGTATCTTCCAAAAGTAATGAATTGGAAGTAACCCTGTTTGGTTTGCAGTATTTTCGTTTGGGATACTCAGTAAATTAAAAGTTTGTCAAAAGTTTGTCAGAGACGTTTCTACGGCTGGCATCTGGCGGCCATCTTCCCTGCCAAAAAAAAAAAGTTGAGACGGATTCAACTTTTGGAGAAACACAACCCGACTCCACCCTGTGGTGGCCAACCATGTAACCGGCAGCGAGAGTCCCGTACAGTAAATCATAAAGATCGCTGCCACAAGAAATTAAAAAAATATATATTAGGGGGAAGAAACAAAACACAAGCATTTAAATGACCAGCTGATTGTTTCCTGCAACAATCAGCTGGATCTCCCTGAAATGAAGCTGGTTGGAAAAGTTGATATCATAAAACGATGTGACGGAAAACACTACTACCTCTGCTACATTAGGGGGTTAAAGAGCATAACAGGACTTCACACAATTTTGGCATTTAGGTGACACTCCCACACTGCCGCACAACCCTTCTGTGAATCGCCGGATTGTCTGATCTAGTGTGAATGCTGCCTTCCGCTTACACATGATACACGACAAAAGCGCTCTGCCCTGGCTCTGCTATTGTTTTCCTATGAGGAGAGTGGTTGAGACAACTCGGAGGAAGCGCTACTCTTGGCGTGGCGCACCGCTCTTGGCGTGGCGCACCGCTCGAAGTTGCCGAGCGTTGTCCGATCCAACTGATTCAGATATTTGCATACATACAGCTACGCTGGGTAATGTCTAGGGTTTGCAGTGGATGTGTGAAAGAGGCTTTAATGTTAGCCTTATTCCCTGCACGGCACATCCTAAAAGTCTGGTCCTCACAGTGAAGTTGCAAAGTTCACACACCTTCCAATTCAAACAAGAGCATACAGGTTACATTTTTCCAGGTTAAACTTCTGCAATATTGCCCCATCATCACTTTCATACATCTTTAGAGAGATCACATTGGGATTGAACAGAAGCCCGGTCTCTGTCTTTCTACAGCATTGCTGCAGCTCTGAAATGATAGAATGTGGAATACAGGTTGAGGATAGACAGAGGAAAAGTAAGGGGAATGGATGGCAAACCAAAGCCAAAATAATGACCAATTCTCATACAGCAGCCAATGAGCTCTGACAAAGGCTGAGGGAGAGAAAGGGACATACATGGGTTGAGAAATGAGAGAAAGCATGAGGGATGAACTGAGGTAACGTCTAACGCCTTCCTGCTTACTAGCTTATGTAGATCTGTGTTCCTTCATTAAAATGTCTCCACAGGATGAACCTCATCCTCAGCTTGGAGAGCAACTACATACAATCTCCTGAAAGGCTCCAGCTTCAAATTAGCTTAATAATGTGTGTGCATGCATGCGCAAGTGTGGGTTGTTGCAGTATGTGTGTGAAAATGTGCCTGTATATGAGAGCGAGCGGAGACAGAGAACAGTAAAGCAAAGACAGAGAGAGAAGCTGAGAGAGGGTTACTCAAGGTAGCTCCTGTTGTGGCAGATGAGCTGCCATCGGCTATTCAGGGATTTGCCAAGATGCCATTTTCATTATCAGAGTTACTTATAGGATGAAATATACAGTATTTGCGGGATATTTGGGTAATTTGGAAGGTTGGTGGAGGTGACATGCTAACAGACACTTGAATGAGACAATTTTCTTCACTTATGCATTTTATGAATTCAGTGGCATTGATCATTGTGTGCATGTGGAACCATAATGGTTAATAAGTATGTAATAATAAGTATAACTATGGCTTTCAAAATATCCTTCCTATTACCTTAGTGATGCTTCATCAGGTCGGTAACATGCCATGTTAAAAAAAAACATCCTCTCTTAATAAATAGTAAATTAATGGATTTGGTTCAGAAGCTATGCAGCTTTTTTATAGAAGGAAAGGGATTTAAGGAGCAGAGGTAAATGAATTATAAATCTAGTTAAAAAGACAAAGTTGTGCTAGAAAAGGATAAACATCAGCCAAAGGAATTTTTCATACCTGGGAGTCCACATTCTTTTGACAGATTAATAAAGCGTTAAAGTAGTCCACCGTTTGGGAAATATGCTTACTCGCTTTCTTGCTGAGAGTTAGATGAAAAAGTTGTTACATCTCTCATTTCTGTGTGTTAGCAATGAAGCTGAGGCCAGGAAGTGATTAGCTTAGCATAAAGACAGGAAACAGGGGCAAACAGCTAGTGAAATCTTGTCGTCACGGTGAGGTTACCAGGCAATCAGCAGGACTCCAGGAAGTCGCTGTGCCTGGCTGCTGCTTGCCAGCGCTGTGTCCGAAATCTCTCCCTATTTATTATATAGTTAGTCTGGATCAACGGAAGCATATTTCACGGATAATTGCCAGATGTCCCTCATCTTCCACTCTCTGTGTGTTGCCGTTCTCAAAATCCCTTCACTTCGGGAAACAACAACAAACTTCGAGCTAGCAAGCTACACGCTGAAAATGGCAAGTTTTGAAGAAAATGCATGCCTGCTTGGTTCTTTCAGGGAATGATTGTAAAGATTTACTAAGAATATGTTTACAGCATTTACCATCTAATTGGGAGGTTTTGGGACCGATTAGAGAGTATTGCTGTAGACGAAGTACAAATGCATTGGTAGGAGCAAATAACGTTTACCCATGTATCCAGCTAATTTAATAGCTTGTTACGTTACTGTATTGTGTGAACAGTTAACTTCAATTAATATTGTATGTGACGTTTTCTTTTGCGGGCTGCAAATGTTCCACCAAAACAAGTTCCTTCCTGAGACCATTTTGTCGAGCCACCGTCCCTGCGTCCAGAGCTTAGCACTGCCCAAGACGATTGTGATTGGTTTAAAGGTCTCTTTGGATGCTTTTATATAGACCTTAGTGGTTCCCTAACACTGTATCTGAAGTCTCTTTCCGAAATTCAGCCTTGGTGCAGAATTACAGCCATTAGAGCCAGTCCCACAATGAGCTTTCTTTAGTATGTGCCATTTCTGTGTCTGTAGCTATTGAGGAGGAGAGGGTGGGGGGGCAAGGTGGAGAGTGGGGGTGTGGCCTTGACCAACTGCCACTTTGCTCGTTTGAAAGCCAAGATGTCTCTCTCTCATGGGTGGGCCAAATTCTCTGGGCGGGCAAAGCAGAGAAAGGGGAGCTCATAAGGAGCAAGATTCCAGTTCGGCCCATCTGAGCTTTAATTTTCTCAAAGGCAGAGCAGGATACCCAGGGCTCGGTTTAAATCTATCACCATTTCTAGCCACTGGGGGACCATAGGCAGGCTGGGGGAACTCATATTAATGTTAAAAAAACTCATAAAGTGAAATTTTCATGCCATGGGACCTTTAAATAAATGCAAACAACCAAGAGCGTTTTTTTCTCCTATCCCAGAATGTATGTGTGGTGTTGCCAGACCTTACTCCACAGCGTTGTGCAATAAGGTCTGGCTACAATGCAAATTAACTCAACTCTGAAGCAATTGCATGACAGTCTATGGAGCAGAGACGTATAGTTGTCGGACCCTGGTCAGAGCTGGCTGATGCATTGCTATGATTGGCCAACCTCCGTTCAAGGGACAGGGCTTAGCAAAAGGTCAATTAGAAGCCCGGATCTCCAATTTGGCCGACACATCAGTCAGCAAATCACCCTTTAACAACCTAAAACAGACAGAAACCTAATTGAGAACTTCAGATTCCACATCAGTATTAAAAAGAGCATAGCAGCAACTTCTTCACTTTTAAGCTGTGGCTCAATGAAATAACTGATACCCTTCACCTTAAAAATAAGGTTATCTCTGAAGAATAGAGTCGTAATTCAATAAGATCTGTAAGCCCCTCGTCTGTTACTGAAAATCAACCCACTCCTCGTGTAGTCGACTGTCCATTATTACTTTTCCCCTTTTGATTTTATATTTTCCATCGCAACCTTAATTGTCATTAACTACGTAGGCTACTGAGCAGAAAGGGAGAGAGTTTACTATATTTGGGTTTATTTATGTTGGATATCTGTTGTATTTGCGTTGTTTTTCTTAAATGTAAATGTAGACTGCGTTCTCATGTCCTACATCTTGAAATGGTTCTTTAATAAAACATACTTGACAAAACAAAAAAAACAGACAGAAGCCACATTAAAACCTAATTTTGGTCCTAAATCATTACACCTGTGTGTGACTGACTCGGACCTCTTGGGGCATTGTGTGTGTGTAAGTGTGTGTGTTTGAAGGGTTGCATGCTGCCAACACTAGTTCTTCCTACATCTGGCCAAGCACAACACTGGCATGGTAGCAAAATGGCCATAGCGAGAGCCTGGCAGCAGCATCCGAGAAGAGAACGCCAAGCTGAGGCAGCAAGAATCAAGTCTATGCAATATAAAAAAAAAAAAGGTCACACCCTCACCTCTGCCATAAAATGACACTAGATCCATGCTCATATCCATCCAATGTAGTCTAATCTTTCAAGAACAAAAATATGCAGTGATAGAGGCATCTGCTAAAGACAGCTAAATGTAAATTAGGAGAAGCAGAGGTCCCAGAATTCTGGCTTTGGCCTCTCGCTGAGCTCTGGCAGCGATATCAAATCAAATCGCAGTTAGCATTATTCAAAATGAGGCATTGAAATCCTTCCTGTATGTTATAATGACATTTGTACATTTCTTCTGGCTGCACCATAACTATTTAACTGTTAGGAAAAAGAAGCACTGATAGATATTATTTGTCAAATCCAGTTTTTCCATCATTCATCACAGGGGCAGGGGTAATTGTGGAGGTTACAGCCTATGGAACATTCCACTGAAGGATTAATGATGGGGGTGGATAGAGTCAGTATCTCTCCTGTGCTGGACAGAGCCTTCGAACTGTCCTCCATTAAAGCATGTGTTCTGATGAGTGATTCAGTGTGTCTATATTGGGCAGGAACTAGAAACAGTGACATGAAAATGCAGTTGGCAGCAGCTTCACAAATCCCACATCAGGCCCAGGGAAACCATAATCACTACTCTCGTTTTTCAGCCTTGTTTATTTCAGAGGCTGGGGTTACAATTAAGACAATTTGCCTTGCAATTACTGTGTTAAAAATAATAAAACAATTTCGGCCTACCTAAAATACCTGCATTTTGTGTAATGATTCAGGGCGTGCAAATTGAAATTGCAATGTTTGGACATTGTCAGGGGAGCTGCGCGGAGCTGGCACAGTGATAGAACTATGTTTATCTGGATGTTTGTCTAATCCTGGATCGCTAGCACTTTGTCAGAATGCAGCCAAACCCTGGTCACAATTTCTGCCTGACCTTCACTGGATAATTTTAGCTGTGTGGATGTATAATGTCATGATTTACTGCAAGGATTAGTTTTTCAACAGCCACAACGTAACTAAGGAACGTCTCCCGAGGGCCAGTAAGTAAATTCCCCTGTCAGTAACCCATCCCCGCTCCGAACATCCCCCCCACATGATCCCCACCATACCACTTACCCTAATTTTCCCAACCCAATAAAGTCACACAGCTCAGCCAACCTCTGCCCCCACGCCCCCCACCCACACATTCTTTTTTGCAAACAACTTAAACTGTAAAAATAATGGACCGGACGTAGCAGCAGTAACGTCACCCATTGGTTTGTGGACTGCCGTTTTGATTCGATTGCCATCTTGGAATTTTGGAGCCAGAAGTGACCATATTTGGACTTAAGGGCGGAGCTGGAGAGAATGACGCGGCTAAGCCAGTGTCTCTATGGTTTTAAACACTAAAGAGAGAAAGTCACTGATTTTAAATCCTTATGACGCGAGTCATTCAGCTGAGTTTTGCTGGCCTGTAAACACGGACTTTTGGATACTCCCGCTGTTCATATGCATGAATGAAAATCGGCACTTTCCCTTAAAGGTCCAATGTGTAGGAATTTCTCCCATCTAGCGTTGAGATCATATATCGCAATCAACTCTCTCTTGCCACGCAGTTCAAAGTACGTATTGCAGCTACGGTAGCCTTCACGCTTCAAAAAGCGAACGTGTACAAAAGGCCGTCTATCAGCCGTGGTTGTTGGAGTGCATGTCGGAGAGTGGCACAGGCTTCACACCACGAGCAGGCAGGGGCGCCACCCGACAGAAAGGAGAGAGAAAGAAAAGGAGACTGCAGCGTTCCGGAGGATAATTAACTAGTTGGGATTTGGTGTGTCCAAAGCAGCTCCAATGTTCACTCTTTTTTTCTGACGACGTCAGTCTCTTGCTCTTTTCAGTATCCTTTTTCTTATTCTGGGCGAAGAAGAAGACTCCTGTTCCTGAAATTTGGATTTTGAATACGTGTGGTCCTCCATGTTTCCTTCTTCAAACTTGCCAGGGGCCGGGAAGCGACGGTACCCATTAGCAGCAGCTGTGATTCGAAAACGCAAAAGGTGGAACAGTATGTCCTGTATGTCCCTTACCGGCTAACGTATTTCAAGATGGCAAATGAATATGGAGCGTCTACCCCAGTTCATGCAAGCGCAAATGTAAAATTTCAAGCCAATAGGAATACTTGGAATTGATGGTGGGGGTCAATATTCATAAAAAAAGGACACGTTTGTGAATGGCAATACAGATTTTGATAATGAACAACTACAAACGTTACACACTGGACCATTAAGTTACCAGCTAACGCTAGCTCGCTAGTTTTGGTTAACAAGGTCCTACCGAACACTGAACATCAAGGCACTTTTAGGTGGCAATGTTCCAATCAACTTTGATGAAGTGAAAACACACAGTGAGAGGGTCAAAGTTAAAATGAAAGCATTAACGGCACCCCTAAAACAAGGTCACGGCTATTTTAATGTACACAGTGCCATGGTTAGCATCGCTAAGCCTCATGATTGACAGGTCAGCGTGCAGCCACGCCCTAAAGCATGCCCTACTTTATCATCAATGTTTAAATAAATGGGACCATCATTTACTAAATGAATATCATGCTGCACTGAAGAAGACTTGAACGTAGCGATTGAGGCAATACACTTTTCATGAAAATGTTTACTTATTTAATAAATCCAGTGAGAAGTAGGGTCATTTCCCCTATAGAAACTGACTTCTTTTTGGAGCCAGTGGAGCATTAACATATTATCCACGTGTATGAAGTTGTTATAGTGAACATGTTAGCAAACATCTTATTACTGCTGATTAAACTACGATAAAATACATTATGTTGATTTGTGCACAAAGATGTGTATCATGTTATTCATACAAATCTTTACAACCTTTGTAACTTTACTTTATTTCCATGCTTTCCTTCAGTCTCAGCATTTGTATCTCCCTACTGCCCTTTAATATTACACTAACACATCTGACCAAACTGTATTATTTTCCCCACCACATTCCTTCCCTACAGTCCTCTGTTATCTTTTTAAGGCCTAAATCTAATCTACTCTTGTAACACTTGTAAGACTTTTGGCACCGATGAGCACCGATGAGTGTGTGCGAAAGCGGCACGGATATGGATGTCAGTGTTTCATGTTTTTGATCCAATTGTTGTGGAATCTTGTTCAGACTGTGACACATGTGCTGTTAAGATGAGAAATAGCGAGCCCATAAAAGTTGTGCGTCACATCCCACGCAATGCAGGCCGTATAGGCACGAGGTCTGGCTGTGCCGTGCGGGGGAGAGCTCGCAGCGCACGGAAAGCTCATGTCTCACACCAAGCTCTGTGCTGCAGGCCCACATGCACTAATTAGACCTGATATACAGCCTGATGTGTGCTGATTGAAAGCAGGCTCATCTAACTCAGGACAGGGTCCTGTTGCACTGCTGTGGAACGCCGGAGGGTGTCATTTTGTTTCCAGGCGCTTATCTAAGGTCAGTTTCATGGTCTCTAGACAAATTTCTTTGGTCGTGATTTAGAGAGGGTAAACTGATCCGGATCTATGGGTATTATGCACCAACTTATTGACGGTGTAAAAGGATGTGGTGGTTTGTGCTCTCGCAGGGCTCTGCAGCTCACAACCAGCTGTCCATGTGGCGACAGCTCCAGGTTCACACAGACATGAGTTGCATGCACCAGACAGCACAGGCTACGGCACTATGCCAACCATGCCAGGCACTCCCTCGGTGCCTCTTGCAGCATGCACCCTGTGTTGGATGTGCTAGTCTATAATGTCTTGCTTGAGGAATGATAAGAGAGAAACGCTAAGCTGTCAACTCTCGTTTTCTATCTGTCTCTCTTTCTTTTGTGGATTTCTCATACAGTTTTGATCTACCCTGAGTGACAAGTACATGCATAAATGCAGCCCTGCCAATGTGGGGGCGGGTCAAAGGGTACAGATGACCCCAGCCCAAGGCCTAGGGGTGGGGGGGGGGGGATATAGGCAAAGGCCTATGGTTGAGCCTTAAATGGCTGACTGGCTAAGTCATAATGCCTCACCAAAAATCAGCATGTGCCCAATTTGCACATTGGGCACGTGCCACCTGTCCATAGATCCTAATGGGTGGCAGTCTGAATTACCCTTTTTTATTTTACAGGCTTCACTCCTCTGCCACTCTCTCTCATAAAATGTAACAGTGGGGAGGTATTGAGATGGCAGGACAATTACGTAATAGCTGTTTTCACTTGAACTGCAATCAAACATCTGGAAGACTCTGACATCCATAATCAAGTTTTTAGCCAAAGTTTACATACTATTTTGTTTATGAATTCATTACTGTCAAGGAGATTCTCATATTAGGTGTGGATTCCAGTAGGAATGTTATATAAGTGTAGATGCAAGGCTCTTTATTCACTATAGCAGGACTATCCAATGGATGGCAGCTCAGACCAATAGCATGTAGAGAACAGCCACCCTTGTGATTTTACAGCTGGTTTGCAATTGCAGAGTAATTATGGATTAAGAAAACATATTGTGTCAATGAAATAATGGCAGCCCATTGACAAATACGCCTTTAGCAGCCCAACACCTGGTGAAAGACCAATTGTTAGGTTTAACAGCATGCCAGCTTGAAAAGAACACTAGGTTAATTTTTCCAACATTTGTCTTTGGCATGAGGACGGAGCTTAAACAAATTGTGTTCCAATAACTCAATGACCCAGAGGTGATTTGACTTTCCTTCAACTCGCACACTATTAGTCAAAATATCACATTTCTATTTCTTCTGTAAGGACTGTATGTACAATCACTGAGTGTCAAGCAGAGTTGTTGAATTGGCTGATGGTGGCAACTTCATATTAATTTGATAATCATGCACAATGCTAACACTGGAACAATACATTCCCAAGCACACGGGTAGTAAATATGTGTGACGACTATACAGGTGGGATACAGCCAGTCACCCTGACAAATAGTACATGATGAATGTTCAGAAGAGTCCAAGCTGCGTTCAATTAACTACTGAAACACGTGTGCATACAATTCTTTTACCAACATATTTAACAGTCTTTAACATCAGCATTTGCTAATGGTACTCTCGGTCTCTGTTAAAGGTGTGTTGGGGTTTTAGGGAATACCAGCTGGCTCTGTCCAGAAGTAACAAAATCTGACTAGCAGCCTTTCTTATGGTGCATTCTTTTTGTCCACCGAAGTCGTTTTACGAGTCGTTTTCCGGAGTTACGACCCGGAAGTTGCAAAAAGAACGCCCTCGAGGTCGTATTTACGACTCGTCAAGTCGTCTGAACTCAGAGGACCCCGAGCTCACTTTCAAAGATGGCTACGCCGTGCATCACACGTAGTAAACATTGTGGTTTTCTATAATTTTAAGCACTTTTGTCTTTGTTGTAACCAGATGAAGAAGTCGTACACATAGCGCTGTATACTGCTACCTATACGCATGTCGCTACAGTCTTATTAGGAGTTAAATACCGCCTGATTAGTTATTTTGTAGCTTGTGCAGCTGAAATTGGCTAGAGACGCTCGGTTGCTATATGACAACAATGGCTTTAAGCCGAGTCTTGAGCAGAAAGCAGAGCAGTAGCCTAACGTTAACGTTAATCAAAACGTAATTTTCATGTATCAAACTGTGAAATATATGTGTGTAATATGTCAATAACTGGGTGAATAGAATCCTAAATGTTTCTAAAAAATCTTTTCTCCGACTCGTAGTGTCGGAGAAAAAGAATGCAACAACCCGCGGTTATTCGTTTTTCGACACGGATGTGACGTCACGCTCGAGCTACTAGTCGCGATTACAAGACAAAAAGAACGCACCATTAAGCTCATTAACACGTTATATCTAGTTTGTTGAATCTGTACAAAAGCAAGTTAGGTTTTACAGGCGGTTATGAGAAGGACTATATCTTGAGTGGTTGCAGTGACTCAGCGACTCGTTTTTACACTTCGTTTTTCTACGGATTTAAACAAATTAGATATAATGTGTAAGTGAGCTTTATCTAGTTCACACTACTCAACTTTTGCCCTGATTTTCTATTCGCCCACAGTTTTTGGAGCTCCAGGACAAAAGCCCCAGATCAGAGTCAAATCGCCGTTGGATCGGCACTCGCAAATCGGCGCTTGAGCACTAAGTGTGAACTCTTTGAAGACCTGAGCCGAGAGGTTTGCCGATAAATCTCAGACGCACAACAGATCTAGGGGGCTAAATATCTGGACCTGTCGGGGGGCTAAAGCCAATGAGAGCGCAAGACACAGGTTGAGGGGAAACCTGGTGGAAGGTTTGCCTGTTAACCGTATGGGTTGCATTTGCAACACGAGCAAAAGTTCTTGTTGCACCTACAGGAAACTAAATACTAAAGACGTATGGAAACCATGGATGTATAGGTGGAAACAGGCTATTTTGTGAACACGTGCCAATGACAGCATCAACCAGCACGACTACAAAGAAAGTTCCGGGGATTGCTTGAACAAAAACGACGGTCTCGCACATCTTCCGTGTCACTTCTCACGTGTTTTTGTGACAAAACGAAGCCTTGGAGACCAGACATACACATCAGGGATTTCTCCTGGTGAAGGATCTTGTCCGTCAGGTAATGTGAAAACCACAAAGAGTCCCGATTACAGGACGGCAAGCTGTGGAGTGTGAACAGTACAGTGATCTGACGACTTTGAACGTTGTGTGGTGTAAACTTAGCTTAACAGGCACTGGCAGTCCGATTTTTTTTACCTTCGGACGGAGACATTTCAATTGTGCGTTGCATTGTGGGACAATAGTGCCCATTCATAAATTTCGTGGTTTCAGCTGCATTTATCTTGAAATCTTTCATGCATGTCATACAGCAAACGACAGAATAGCCTAAAGACTACCTCTGGGAGACATCCCAGCCCTGTTTCAGCTGCCGTCATGAACGTCTCCACCACAAATTATGTTTTCATCTCATTATCTCTGCACTTCAAAATGAAACGTTTTCTCTCTCTCGTTCGGATTTCGTACGGAAATACGCATGAGCCAACTTAGAAAGACTCTGGTGTCAGAGTGTGCTGATTCAGCTATTCTTCATCACACTGTGCTTGAATAGAGCAGGCTCTCTTACTGACAGAGGATAAATGCAGCAGAGATGCATGATGGGGGGTGGGGGGGACACTGGTTTGTCCCGAGATTTAGCTACCAGTTGGAACTTCTCACAGTGCACTGATTCACTTATACAAGTCATTTCAGTAGCATCAGCTGCAGCCAACAGTAATGATGAGTTGCAGTATGCCAACCACATGGTGGACGCTGCCTCCTCAGACCTCAGACTGTCTGCACAGAGATACACCTTGCTGTTTGGGAATACAGGAGTGTGCCAGAAAAGCAGTCAGCCATTTTCAAACTGACCTTCTTTTCATTCTGCACATGCATGGACAAATGTACAGTACATCCATGCCCCCACGGTGCATATGGAAAGACATATTATGGACACGTGGCACGTTATCGCTCTACCCCACAAGTGACACCATTTGCAAACTTGTAAGGTGATTGTGTTTGTGTTGATTTACTTTTCGATGTTACTCTTCGTCCAGGTCTCTTCTTCCTTTCTCTCTCCTTCTCCTCCTCCTCCATCCTTTTTCTGTCTCCCACTTAAAGCTGCTTCTCCTCTCTGTTGACAGCTTTGCTCTGAAGAAGAATTACTGAGTAAAAGGGAAAAAGAGAGAGCAAATAACAGCTCTTAGAATGTTTGGATTGTGAAACCAGAACATTAGTACAAACCATAATGGCTGGCCCAGAGAGCCCAGCGCCTCTCCAGAACTTCACTCTCACAGGCAATGATGTAACGCCAGCCATTTCACATGAAGCATTTGCTTGTTGCACTCCTCAAAGTCTATTTATACCTTCTTCGTCTACTCAAAATAAAGCAGCCTATGTTAGGCTGATGCCCTTTAAATAGCCTGTTTGTTTAAGCCGAGGGAATTAGAATACAACTTTATGGTGGTGACAGCTTACTAAAATTCTAGAAAACTTTTAATTGTTTAATGCAAAATACGAAAACAAATTGATTTATCAAAAAAAATTACAAAAAGAAGAACTTAATGTCCGAGTGCCTTGCCTGTTAGTGATGATGCCCTGCGCTCAGATATCCATAAATGACTAAACTCATGGACATAAAATAAAAGGTGACTCACCCAACTGGCAGGTACAACCTGCTGCGCTGTTAAGGAGAGATCATTTGAATACAAAGCAATGTGTGTGTGAGTGGCACGTGTGTTTGTGGTGCCAACCAGGCCTCAGTGTACACTACGCAGCAGAATAAACAAGTCTGTCTGTGTTTGCAGCCTGTAATTAAAGCCGTAAAAGTGCACACGCATGCAGTAACAGCACACGTCATGGCCTTCAGCGGCTGTTTCCCTCAGCCCTCAGCATGGGCTTGACAACAGCTGACCTACACAAACCACCTATTTCAAACTTCTCTGCACACACACACACAATATATATATATATATATATATATATATATATATATATATATATATACAAAACATAAAAATGTAGCATAACAAAATAAAACTGCACAGGTGTGGGCCGCTTGGCTTGATTCGATTGGAGCTGAATGTGCAGCATAGAGTAAATGCTGCGTAACAACATGCTGCTGCTCACAACTGCCCTTTGCAGTCTTGAATCTGTGAATCCAGCTTTGACGAAGGTCATAGCTGGATTCACAGATTCACTGCAGGGAGATTTGATTGTATTGGCTTATTCCAAAGTGTAATCAGACCTCCCAATGGCTCCACCACCACCTCAGCCATAAAAATAACCTAGACATGAGAAAAGACCGCATCATGCTGAATCCTGCCAGCGTTTGGCTAGGAGGTAGACATACAGTACTCCAGAGGCCCATAATCTACCTCATAGGGGAGTCAGTCAGCCTCAGGACCTCCCAGCTCTCAAAGATGACAGCTACCTGTGCTCTGTGGAGGTTTCATCCTGGTGGGCATTCAAAAGAATTCTGGGGCCAATACATCACATTTTCCAGCGCAAACATGGCATTTTGTTGGTATTTAAGGGTCAATAATTGCATCTATTGCGGGTAACTCTGTGCTCAGCAAGCCTGCTATAAATCCAGATTTATACATTCCACAGAATGTGCAATATAATCTCTTCACGATGTATATACTATATGTTCCCACAAGTGGAAGAATGTAAATGTTGACATTAGACTTGTACAGTAGGTGTGTCCAATAGTGGTGAGTGTGCATCTGTGCATGTAGGCACATGAACATGTCTGTGTGCGTGTCTGTGTGTACACACAAGTGAGCTTGAGAGCCTCTCCATTAGTTTCTGTCCAGATTTTGCCCTCTGCTGGTGCAACTTTGGCAGCACTGTTTTTACATCGCCCCTGGACAAGTGAAAAGCATCACTAACAGCTGCAGACAACAGACTTTGAAATTAGGCAACATGCTCCAAATAAAAAAAAATTGTGCAAATTTTTTTGCATAAATTTGGAGATTTCATAGCAACATTGATGCAAAAAAAAACTGCAGGTAAGTAGCTCAGATGGATGTCTACTGCAGCTGAGCATTGAATGGAGGGTTGTTGAGAGGACTAAGCAAATGAACACTTCTACATTTAGTTGTGTGTGTATACCCATGCATATGTGTGTGTGTGTGTGTGTGTGTGTGTGTGTGTGTGTGTGTGTGTGTGTGTGTGTGTGTGCCCATGGATATATGTACGTCCGTATGTGTGTCAGTCACCAAGTGTCCAGTCCCCTTGGAGCCAGTGATGGTCCAGAAGTCCCACGCATTTCCCATGCTCACTCACACCAAGCAGTGAGTTCCACCACACTCTCTCTCACTCTTCTCTCTCTCTCTCGTTTTCACCCTGTCATGTTCTCTTCCCTTCTCCTTTTCATTCTCTCGCTCTCGTCGTCACCGCTGCCATCATCATCATCCCACTGTGTTTTCATCTGATTTTCAGCCTGACCTCATCTCTGGAGGAGGATAATTACCAAATGGGGACACCGTGTTTTAACAGTGATTTTGAGGTCAATGACTCACTCACGTTTGCAGGTCTTTTTGTTCTCCCCCCGCCCCCCACTCCTTCTATGGCCCTGTGCATACATCAGTCCATGGTGAGATTGCTTTAGGAGTAATCACTGTAATCTCTCACTGTCTGGGAGTTGGCAGGGCACCCTCTGTGCACTGCGTCTTGGAACATTGTGTCCATGCAGTGCTAGATGTTAAAGAGCGGTGATTGCGGAGAATGTGGCATGGTTTTGCAGAATGCCAGCCTATTAAGTTCAGCCATGCCAAAGCTATATTTGTGTTCCAAATGCTCTGCTGAATTGCAAAGTAGAATGTACTGTACATTTTTCCACATGAAATCACAAGAAATGGCTTCACTTTGCAAAGAATTTTTTTTTTTAAATAAACTACATCTTGCCCCTATAATCATCGGAGTTGTATCTACGCGTGCAGTCAGAGCGGCTGCTAAGTGGCCACATTCATTAGTGTGACCTGGTTAGGCGAAAATGTTGGAGCAGGTGGTCGGTGGTAGATAGGGCAGAGACATGGGGGACCCTGAGTGAGTAAAGCACAGGGCTAACAGGAGCCGCGCTGGTATTCCACTCACCTTGAGCATGTAAAACACTATCCCTGTGGAAGCAGCAGGAGGCGTGGGGGAAGGGCCGAACTTTTCTTCCCTGCCTGGACATAGATCACATAACTGGGCCAGCATGGGACTGAGCCTGCCTCAGCCGTGGAGGTAAACCACCTACAAAAATAAAACTTCTCATAAACATTCAGATCAGTGTAAGCTTGGTGTTACATGTGAATGAACCCAGAAAAAAAAGATGCTATAGTTGCATGGCTTTATTGATTTTTCATCACAGGAAATTAACAAGGAGAAGTGATGAAATCAAGATGACCCTCATAGCTACCATTCCATTTAAGTGTTGTTTTAATTAAATCAGACACATGCATGAATCCACACCCATCACTACCCCATTCATTCCCCAGTAACACCCATCACTGGCCCTAAGTGTCAGTTTGAAGGAGCAGCATTCAGGGAATGTAACTCATGTCGTACGTGCCTCAAGGTTGCCACAGAAATTGAGCACATAGGTGTAAAGAAATGCCAGTCAGCCTCTCCATGGCTCCTTCAGTCCAGCTCCTGGCAGAGTGCTGGCGAGGCCCGGGGCCCAGGAATGCTGTGCCCATCTGTCAACACGGAGCTGCCTTCTCTGGCAATGCCACAGAGAGGATTTTTGTTACCTGGCCCTGGGTGGATTTCATAACCTGGCCTGGCAGTATAGCAGAGAGCCTTAGGGCTGCAGGAGGATTATGTGCTAGCACACATCCGTCTGGACCTTTCTAATTGCCCCTGCCACAGAGGCCTGATACAGCAAGACCCTGTGTTCCCAGCAGGTCAGGCATGCGTGTGCGCATGCGTGCTTGTGTGCGTGTGTGTGTGTGTGTGTCCCCTATGAAGCTTTCTCTCAACAAAGTGGGTTGGACTTCAGGCTTTTAAAGACAGTAAAAAGTTAACTTCTGCAGAATATATTGAGCTACCATCTAACAAATATCCAACATCTTCTCTGCTCATCTCTCAGACCTGCCCTCTTCTCCTTCACCTTCTCCCCCCCCTCTCATATCTCTTCCCATCACTCCTGCTCTGCTCCTGTAGCACTGATATTTATAATGAATGGTGTTCTCTATGTGGGGCCTGAATGTGTGTGGTAGAGCCAAGGGAGCACCACCTGAGTGATGATTCTGTCTGCCCAAGTCTCTTTCTACCCCTCTCTACCTCACACACACACACACACACACACACACACACACACACACACACACACACACACACACACACACACACACATATATATACACACACGTGCGCACACGCACTCACGCGCACACGCCTGACCTGCTGGGAACACAGGGTCTTGCTGTATCAGGCCTCTGTGGCAGGGGCAATTAGAAAGGTCCAGACGGAGCACAAGCTCTCTTCTCATAATGTCCCCATTAGAGAGGGAGAGACAGGCAGTGAGGAAGGACAGGAAGAGGACACGCATTAACACACTGTCTCTCGCTCGCTCTCACACACACACAAACACACACGCACGCACGAGCACACAGTGGCCGTACAGTAACCTTATGCAGCCCTGCGCTTTCTCAGGTGACTTGGTGGCTCAGCTTAGTGCAGTGCGTTATAATTAGCCCTTTTCGTATATTGCTCAACTGTGTTTTAACCTGCTCAACAGACTTCGTAGTGAGTGCCCAGGACATGGGTCAAGCCACCATGTGGGTGTCCCTGAACACTGCCAAATATTGAGAATAATGGGCTGGAGTTGGCTGAAGCAGTGCATGATCTGTCCAGACGCAATCTCTGTGCCAAAATGACAACAGTGATCGATGCTCTAAATGCTACGGAACCTGCCACACTATTAGAGGCGACGAAAGTGGATACAGTCATTGAATGTGTTTATGTGCCATCAGTTTTTGCACAGGGAGCAGTAAGCCAATGACTTGGTGGCCTCCATGGCAATGTACGCCACATCTGAAAATGTGTGTTTGTGTTCAAGTGTCTGTGTGTGTGTGTGTGTGTGTGTGTGTGTGTGTGTGTGTGTGTGTGTGTGTGTGTGTGTGTGTGTGTGTGTGTGTGTGTGTGTGTCAGGACATGATATGTGGCAGAGGGCTTATCCTTGACCAGAGACGTGCACAGAGACCAGTGCTCTTTCCACACCACCTTTGTCTCCACATGAATTATCCATCGGGCCAAGCGTGGTAATCAAGCTGCTCCGGCAAGCCTTATTACAATGTTGGTCATTTAGCCTATTAGCAATGCTCTTACCTCATTTTTTGGTCAACTCCAATTGCATGGAAAATAGAGCAGTCAGCATGTTAAATGGGCTCAGGGAAGGCTGGGTGAGTTAAGGGCCATAGAGCAACGGCAGCTGATACAGCACATGCAGGCTCGCGGAGAGACGTTGTAAACCTCAGGGCACATAGTCGGTCCTGGGTCACTAGAGGACTTTGGTATGATGAGCTCATGATCGTGAAAACTAACATTTAAAGAGAGGACAAAGGAGGACGCTGAGCTTTACTGTATATTTACAAATAGGCTGAGCATTAGGGAAATTACATAGCTCCTAATACACCAGACAAGTATAATTCAGAGTTGGAAATGTTCAAATAAACAGATTAGATAAACACACTTTTAGGACTCAGCGAATGGCTCGGTCTCACCTGCTGTGAATGCAGGAGCAGGACTTTTTCATCTCCATCAGGAGTTGCATATGGGATTTTCCCCATCTGTTTTCTACAATCTGAATATGATGCAATGATGTGATAAAACATTCAATGATAGTTCTTTTATGCAAAAACCTGATGCATTTTTAGTACTAGTGTGGGAGAGTTAGTAAACTACTATGTGATGCTGACCTCCTCTGGCCACTATGTGTACTAACAACCAAAGCCTTATGCAGACTCATACAGCAGTTAACACTGCACTTGATTAGAAAAGTAAAGAAAAGTGGGGACTTCTCCACAGGTAGAGAAGATCCCAGAAACTACCAGCAGAACTAAAGAGGTTATTTCCAGAGGAACAACAATTTCTAGCTACACTCCTCCTACAGTGCAACAGTCAAACGTGTACAACAGTATACAAATACAGTGGAATGTAACGGAAACCTGTGGAGAGGAACTTTGCGCATGCTGTGCGAGCTGAAGCATGAAATTATATATATATATATATATATATATATATATATATATATATATATATATATACATACATACACATATGATATAATTTGGATATTGTGGAATGTCTTCTGTGGCTTTTGAGGTGATGTCATCGGGGTAATCTCGGGTTGGTTTTTAGGCTTCTCATTTAAATGGATGTACTGCATATGTATAACACCTTAGCAGACAACGAGCTTTCCAGTTTACACACTCACACACAGACGGTGGCGCAGCTGTTAGGGGTTCACTGTCTTGATCAATGACACTTTGACACACGCCGACTGAAGGAGCCCGGGAATTGAACCACCAATCTTGTGGGCTTAATGTGGGCTTCTCGGGTGACCGTGAAATTGATCTGCTCCATCCTGAAGGATGTCTCTGTCCGAAGGGTTCCGGGTAGAGGCTTGAGCAAGAATAGGAATAATCATTTAAGGAAATCTTTTATCAGACATCATACAACCCAGGGGTCCCCATTACTCCAAATCTTTAGATTTAATATGTTTCTGAATCAGCATCTTGTTAGGGGGGCAGGGGGCAGGGAACGTCTGATAAAAGATCGAGTTGAGTTATAGGAAAGGCTTTGAAGCTGGACTCGTACAAAGGACTACAATTCAGGATATCTCGGCCTCTGCTGCTTCAATTTCGAATAAAATACCAAATCGCCAGAGTGCCCCTTCAAAATCCTGGTTTTACATTCAGTTTGCATGTGTCAACAGGGCACAACCTGTCCCTTAAAATCCATTCATCAGCTCATGAGCTGCAATACAGCAGTATCCTACCACTGACCCTCAAACATCAGCTGTAGACAAAACTAAAAGCAGCCAC
This sequence comes from Perca fluviatilis, assembly GCF_010015445.1. Classification (NCBI taxonomy): domain Eukaryota; kingdom Metazoa; phylum Chordata; class Actinopteri; order Perciformes; family Percidae; genus Perca; species Perca fluviatilis. Next base: position 14,907,378 of record NC_053121.1, on the reverse strand, counting down.
AGAGTAAAAAACCATCCTCTCCATGTCCCCCGGGGGCTCCAACATCACCTTGAACTCAGCAAAAGCCCTTGTGAAGCCTTGCCAAGCCTAAGAACATGACCTGGGGAGTGCGTGTCAGGGGTTGGGAGGTAGGCGGGAGGAGGCAGAGCATGGGGCGTAGATGAAGGGGATGCTGCTCTCTCCATCACAGACAAGACAAATGACGCACAGACAGATGGCACTCGACATCGCTGCCATATCCAGTTAGTTTCCAGTTACGACAACATGGCTCCGGATCAGCGTCCGTGCTTGTGTCACGCAACAAATGATACAGTGTGCCGACCGCTGAATGATCTTTGCCACAGCAGGAGCTTCGCCACGATCATTCTTATAAAAAAAACAAAAACAAAAATCCATATTATCATCATAAAGAACAAATGGACAGTGGGTTAAGCCAACGTTTAGGTGTGTTCTTGCAACGGCCACATGGTGGTGGTGTAACTCAAAAGGGAATGGTGGAGAGGACAAAGGGCCAAGGGGGTCAAAGATTTAACTCACTCATCAGCTAGTAAACCACACCAGTCGTGTCTAAATTGGAATCCGTTCATAATATCTCCACCCCAATTTCTAATATTATATGAAACATCCAGGGTGCGGCACAGATTGGAGACACAGCGTGAGAATGCAGTTGCTGAGGCCGGACCTTGGACTGAAAGCAAATTGGACAGTTATCAACCACAAACTTATCCATGAGGTATTATACTGGGAAATAAAATATATAATAAACTCCTGAAAAGAAATATGGAACAACAGGTGGTGTTATGATTTTACAATGTATCAGGCTACAGGGCTGCTGGGTCACACAGGAGCTGTCTGATGTTATGCTGGGACCATAATGTCAATCAGTCAAAGGTTTATGTTTATTTGAAAGGTAATTTAATTCAGTCAGTATTTAGGCTAAGTTATGTAAGGTAACTTGTAATTTGTATTATTGTTAAGATTCCACTATGCATCTTGCACACTACTTTGCACTACTTTTTGCACTCTACATCCCACTCCATGTGTACTTGTCTTGATATTAGGTCTTATTTGTATTTTTGTATATTATGTTGATAGGTGCCTATATGTATATTGTTGTCTCTATTGTACAGTATGTGTCTATATTACTATTTGTCTACGTATAGAGAGTTAACACCTACCGAAGACATAGTCCTTGTGTATGTAAGTATACTTGGCCAATAATAATAATAATAAAACTGATTCTGATTCTGATGTTGGTAAAGCTAAAGGTGGTTGAATGCCAGTAGTCTGCATTTTTGCTGAAAAAAGGAAAAACCTTTTTTTATCGTTGGTCAAAATTAATGAAATTTACTGTGCAGGTGAAAAAAAAACCTGATATCCTCAGAATTATGTAGGTAATTTACCACAGAAATGTATCTATGTTACATCAGAAAACTCATTCAAAAGGTTGAAAGTTAGATAGATAGATCTCATTATTTTATTTATCCATTTCAAAATTGAATTATTTCAGTATAGGCTATTCATATTTTTAATTTTTATGATTGCTGCATTTCAACCTAGTTCCCATTTGGAGAGAGTCCAAAAATGGAATGGAAAATATTCAGTCTGAAGCAATGGACAAGTCCCCAAATTTGCATTAAATACTGTATGTGAAATTGTTGGATTCTACTTCTTATGTTCTCCTTTAGTTGGTGAATAAATAGATAAATTGGTGTTGTATGTTTGTAGTTACATCTAATTTTATGTTTGATTTGATTGAAAACAATGTACGTGTTGGGTTAAGATCTTTTTGTCCCCTAAAACTGTAAACCGTTTTCATTGGACTTGAAAATTGAAATGTCTAAATATGACAAATGGATCTGATGCAACTTTCAGAATAGAACACTTGTGTACTTGTGATGTACAATTGTGGGGAAACTTTCTACAGTAGCCTTTATTACTTCTACAAACAGAGGTATTTTTTTTTTTTTTTTTTCTAATCTAGATTCTTGCCTCGCCAGAAGGCAGCAGCCAGACTCTTGATGAATCCAAAACAAGCGAGCACATCACTGCTTTCAGTGGTTGCCGTGGAGTTTAGAGTTTTTACAGATTTCAACATCCCCAGATCTTGGAACTGTGTATGAACCGGAGTGTGTTGTAAGATCCTTAAACAAGGCCCTTCCGGCTGTCCCGGCTTCCAGACTAAAGACATCGGGAGTGGGCTTTTTTCCTTCTCCAGCCTTGAGACTTTGTCTGGTCAGAAGAGTTCACCGTGTGTCCGCGTCTAAATTCTTAAAACTCCCGTTCTCTTTCTTGTGTCGTAAAACAAGTTGTATTCGATTTCACTTCATTCTAATGTTTTATACATTATTTTATTGGCATATGCATTAACACGTTTGCATTTGTATGTCTGTGTCTACGTGGTGTGTACATATATGTACATTGGTGTTTATATGTATACGTTTATATGTGCATTGAATAGTAAAAACATGTACCGTATATATGCATGTGTTTATATATAGGCCTGCACATGTGTATATATATATATATATATATATATCTGTTGTGTATATATACTGTATTGATGCTTTCATGTATATATATTTTGTTATACTTATTTCAGGCTTCTTTTCTTGCGTTATAGTTGGATTATAGCCATGAGTTAGTAATTGTAGGTTTTGTTTTTCATTTAAGCTTCTATTACTGGTTGACTATATGTATGTACTCATGTATTGTTCTTTAACATTTTTTTTTTTTAAAGATTACTTTTTTGGGTCTTTATTTGACAGGACAGCTGAAGGCATGAAAGGGGATAGAGAGAAGGGGGGGGGGAATGACATGCAGCAAAGGGCCGCAGGTCGGAGTCGAACCAGGGCCCACTGCGTCGAGGAGTAAACCTCTATATATGCTAACCCGGCGCCCATTCTTTAACATTTTGAAGCACTTGTTCTTTATGTTAACATTTCCGGAGACTTTCTACATTTACTCTTCGACACTGTAAAGGGAAACGTTGGATCTTTTTATTTGCTTCTGACCAGTGGTGGAAAGTAACAAGGTACATTTACTCAAGTACTGTGCTTAAGTACAGTTCGTAGGTATTTGTACTTGAGTGTTTCCATTTAATGCTACTTTCTACTTCTACTACCCTACATCTCAGATGTACTGTACATATTGTACTTTTTACTCCACTACATTGATTTCACAACTTCAGTTACTTTACAAATTCAGAGTATTCATAAAAAATACAGCTCAACTCATACATTATGATATATTATAGATTAAACTGCCCAGGAGTATACAAAAGTCATACAAAAAATACAAAAAGAGCTCCACCTTTACCAGCTGCAACATTAATGTGATGAACACATTAATGCAACAATACGTATATAATCCAATTATATCTTTATTCTGGGTCATTCTGTATAATGAGTACTTTAATGTTTGGTACTTTAAGTTCATTTTGATGCGAATGTTTTTCTTTAAGATTTTGACTTTTACTTGTAACAGAGTACGCTGTGGTATCGCTACTTTTACTTGGCAGATACAGTTAGTTTAGTTTCTTTGCAATTTAAGATTAAATAACAGCATATATTAGTTTATATAGGCTACCTGGTAAAATATGAGCAGAAAACAGTTTAAATGAGCCAACAGTTGAAACTAACGCCAGCTGAAGGACCTAAGACGTTGACATATCTCTTGATTACAGTAATAATGCATCCATAATTCAACATAAGACCATTCTTCAGAGTGAGAACTTTAACCCTCCTTTTGTCCTTGGGTCAAATTTGACCCATTTTCAAAGTTTCTACATCAGAAATGTGTGTTTCTTTCAACCAAATTGCCAAAAAGTAACACGCTCCTCACAAGTGAGAGTAAGGATCAGTTCAATACTATCATTGACTTTTGGGTGTTTTAATAAATTTTTGACTTAACTTTGACAGTCTGCGATTATCCATAAACATCCCTGTTAATTTTGACATGGGAGGACAACACAAGGGTTAACATTTTAAAATGTATAATTGTATACATTTTCGTATGCTATGAATGTTGCCACAAAGTTGTAGATAGGCATACTTTATCCACCACTAACACACCGACATTTTGAGCAGTTAATGAGGCCAACCAGCCTTTGTGGAGAAAGTGTAAAATGTGTGCTATGCCATTCCTAACTGGATTATATCCTGAAGAGCCTGTTGCATCCTAATTAGTCTAATCACTAAACAGTGAATGGATCTAAATCACCAAAAGGCCTCCAGGACACACACAGAGAGACAGAGAGAGAGAGAGAGAGAGAGAGAAAAAAAAAAAAAAAAAAAAAAAAAAAAAAAAAAAAAAGCTCCTCGCTCCGACACGCAATCCTCAAAATACCCACACGTTCGTGCAGCGGAAGTTTTTAAGCAACCTTATCTGAGGCTTTATCTGAGTTGGAGATGTGCTGCAGACAGACAGGTCAAAGGGGACCGCGGTGCGGCTGCAGGACGAAGCATTAGGGATATGAAACACATGCCAGACCTGTCATGTTCAATTTACAGTTGACTGTTTACAATCCGGTAGAACTGAAGACGTCTTTCTATTTGATGGATGGTTTATTATGCCACAAGATTGAGCGTTTGAGTTGTTATTTTCTCTTTGCGATTACAGACAGAAAACAGTGAAACGTTACGCTCAAACCGCTCAAAGCCAGTGCAAATCAATCATGATGAAAACACACACACGCACACACATATAACACACACACACACACCTCCCCAGTGCGTTTACTTTATTTCGCCAATTATTACAGCAAGAGCCGGGCTAGTGTTGACTCTCAGTGCGCCTGAGAAAGATTTTACGGCCATTCATCAGCTCTCGAGGCGCACAAATAGTCTTTAAAACTATAAACACCATCGCTGGGTCGGAGACAGGGGGACCCATTTACCCCGTGGCTGTGCTAAACGCTGAAGATAAAACAAACGATAATACTGTCTGTCTCCTGTGACCGTCTCCACAGGCATTAATAGCAGGTTTAGTGCCAATCGTGCGCGGGGGGAGAAACGCGTGTAGGTTATGCGTCATTACGCACAGTTGTCTCCGTTTCACTGCAGTCCGCCGAAATGATTTGTGCTTTGTTTTTGATCATCTATAAATCACGGATTGTATATTTCATCGACAACGTCGCATTTAGCCGATACCTATGCTAAAGAATGCACACAGGAGGGTCTTATTGTAATGTAAAGCTGAGTCGATGGCCAAATTAAAAACCTTACAATTTGGGTGTCACATGTGACACATCTTTAGGATAACCTGGCCTGCAGCGTGGGTGGGAATGTGTGTGTGTGTGTGTGTGCAGGTTTGTTGTTGTCTGTTATCACGTCCTGATAACGCAGACAGTGGCTCCAGAATCTCTTGGAGGCAGACAGCAGAGTGTGTCGCTACTGGTTTCAGGTTCTGTGTTCAGGGCCCAATGCTGTCTGTCCCCCGCCTCTTTCTTGACGCTCGTCTGCTCCGTTTCCAGTCAGATGAGGGACGAGCCGACACCCCAAACACATGCACGCGCACGATCAGGCTTATCAAGACACATTAACCCCGGTTATAATTCCTCCCGGCCACTTCAATAAATGCAAGTTTGACTCCTCAAGTCATCATTACAGCAGACACATCTGATGTACACGCAGTGAGATAAATCATTTCTCTGGGTACTTGAAGATGTGTGTAAACATCCGTCCACATGCTGGACTTAGAGAATAATAGCGAGTAGAATTAACTGGAAACTCGTTTGTATTGTGCGCAGTGATAAACTGCAATACTGAAGAACAACCATAATGTATTCACTTTTTACATCAAGGTATATCCTAAAACGAGGCAGAATAAGATTAAGAAAAAATACTGATGGGAGAAAAATATTTCTAACAACGAGAATAATGAGGTCTGGGCTGGTGCATATTTGGGTATATTTGCAGTGATTGAACACGTGAAGGCCTACAAGCAACATCAGCCCGAGCCGGTGCCAGACATCACTTTACGTCATCAAATGGGTGTACCAGTGGCTCCATACGGAGGGTCCCACTGGCTCCCCACCTCCCTCCCTCCCTCCCTGCGTCACCGGGAAGAAAGGGAGGCCAAGAAAAAAAGTTTGGAGACAGAGTTGACATTCAAAATGCACACTTCACTCAAGATCAGTCTGCTATGCCAAACTAATACTTAAATCCAGTAAATATTACCAGGAAGGAGAGGGAGTTTGTTGACCTCTTTTTTTTTTGTTACCTCCACATGACAGGTTAATAGGTTTCTTTTTCAGTTCTTGGCAATGTTTCCCAGCCCCAGCACGTCCACTCCCTTCTCTGTAAAGGATATATTAAACCTGGAGCAGAGTCATGACGTTATGGTGTCTTCTCTGGACGTTTCTTCTCGTATGGACTGCTGCACCGTGCCGACCTCGTCCTCCTACTCCTCCTCCTCCTCCTGCATGCTGGCCCGCCTGAAGCAGGAGCCTCTGCGGGACATGTCCGCCGCCGCCTCGCTGTTTGGAGAAGACCTCCACGACTCCAGAGCCGGCAGAGGCAATGCCCTCAACTATGCTACCTTTTATGGGAAATCCCTCATGGAGATGGATGTAGTTAAGGATGGGAAATCAGACGCGTTTGAGGGGAAACGCAGAAAAGGTGAGCTGATGGGAGGACGAAATGTGATTTTGTCTGTGGCCTGTGCAAAAATGAGGCCCACAGGCTCGTGTTCTTTGATTTGCGCAAAAACGCATCAGATGCTCCCAAAAACCACTCCACCAAAGCAATTTAAGCAGTCATACGGGAAACACTGCTGAATAGCCTACAGGCTTGAAAACGTTTTCAAATTCAAACAAATATAAAAGTTGAGTGGATGGTCAGCATTTTCTTGTAGGCCTGCTGGATTAAAAAAAAAAAAAAAAAAAAAAAAGAAGAAGAAAAAAAATTCATACTTTTCATTTAAAAGAAAAATCAATGTCAAAACTACAATAGCCGCACTGGCAAATTGAAGTGTCAACACGCGTCATGTGTTCCCTGGGTGTAAATGTGTCTTTTCCTCCCCAAAGTTTACCCTGAATGCATCATGGGCGGCCAAGGGATCTGAAACACCAACATTGGCAGAATTGGCAAAAGCAAATTAACCCATGTAATTATATTACGATGTAATATGATACAGCATAATAGGTATATCATATAATATTAGGCTACTATTATGTTTATTATTATTGGTCAGTAATAGTAAAAATAAATAAATAATATAGCTCTAGGCCTATGGAAATAAATATCTACCCCCTCTGTTAAGAGGTCACTTTTGCAGATATAGGCCTATATATTATTTTCATTCTTTTCTTCCCGTCTGGTGTGATCAGAGGACTTCAGCCCTCCGACCGAGCCTGCGGACGACATAAAAACAGAGGACGCAGGGCGACCCAAGCCCCGGAGACGCAGGAAGCCGCGGGTCCTGTTCTCCCAGGCGCAGGTGTACGAGCTGGAGCGCCGCTTCAAGCAGCAGAGATACCTGTCCGCGCCGGAGAGAGACCACCTCGCCGGGGTGCTAAAACTCACCCCGACCCAGGTGAAGATCTGGTTCCAGAACAGGAGGTACAAGTGCAAGCGGCAGCGGCAGGACCAGAGCCTGGAGATGGTGTCTCTGCCGCCGCCCAGGAGGGTGTCGGTGCCGGTGCTGGTGCGGGATGGGAAGCCTTGCCTGGCGGCAGACACAGCCGCTTACAACCCCTCCTACAGTATGGGTCACATCAACCATTTCACCTATAACAACTATCCAGCTTTCAGTAACTACACCAGCCCCGGCTGCAACACAAACTATGCGTGTAACTACCCTGCAGCCACAATGCAAACTATGCAAGGGTCATCCAACAACGGGAATTACATGAACTTTGGGGTGGGGGACCTGAATAATGTCCAGAACACATTTCCCTCCAGTAATGGGGTGTCTTCGTTACATGGCATTAGGACATGGTAAACTCAACATCCAGCAGTGTTACCTATTCAGTTTATAACGGGATTATTTGCATGCATTTTAAATGTGTCAAGACTTTGTCGAGCTTGTGTAACTTCTTATATTTAATTACCTACTCACTTTTGGTAGTTTTTCGTTTTCAGCACGTTTTTTTTTGTTTTTTTAATTAATTTCCGTGGCATGAGCGAACAGGCGCGTGCCATTTGAGCGGAAATAAAAAAAAATAACATGTTGCAACCACAGTTCGTTAATGTTATTCTAAATTTTCCCTCTCATTTTTCTATCTCCATGTTATTTATTTTTTTTGACACCATGAGGTGGATTGCTAAATGTTCTTACCTACAAAAATGGGCCAAGATGGGAAAACACAAAATAAAATTGTAATAACTTTGGTTATGGAAAATGATTACTTCTATAGGCTATTCTAATTATTATTGTAATTGTTAATATTACTGGCATGCAATTATTTGATTAGAAATGCTCAAAGTTGTTTAATGTGATTATTGGCTCTGGCTATAATCCCTGAATCATTTAAAAATACACACAAAAAAACCCCAAAACAACAAAAAAAAAAACCAGCAATATTAAGTCTCCATTATGTAATAGTGAACTATAGTTATGGCAGTATATAATCCATGGCTGTGGGTCACATGGTTGAACTGGTTGAACAGTCGATCCACATTAAAAGGACCCCAACATGTGTACACCCCTCATATGGTTTGTGTCTGGTTGAAGTGTTCAAGTGGCTATTAGGAAGCTTCCTTCTATAAGCTCAAACAAGGTGAAAAGGTTGTTAAAAGTTTACACTTTTTACAAGCCGCTGTCGGCCACGTGCACTCACGTTTACATTTGTTGGGACAGAGATCGCTGGGAGCCATAACCTTGACCTGTATTAAGCGTTATTATAAATCGTGTTTCTGCAAGGAAATGTGGTTTTAAAGTCATTACAATTTTGATTTTTCAATAATTGTACTGTGTGTACAAGTATTCTGTGTACAGCCTGTCAAAAGCCACACTGAAAGTCAATGGCTTTTGTCTGTACTTGTAAAATATGAGGACAAATCCAAGATGTTACCTGATCCACGATAGCACTCAGTGTACTTGATTATTAAAAGACGTTCTTTCTGAAACTTTTTTTTTTTGTTCTGTTTGGCTAAGTCATTTCTGTGTTTGTGAGAGCGGACGAAATTGAGTTGAAGGACTCGCCGGGAAAATACACGGATATTGTTAACAGTCAGGTAAAGCAGTGAAAAAAAAAAGCTCCCTTCAGTGGTACGAATAACTGTGAAAGTGGAGATTCTGTCTGGTGCTGCGTTGACGCCGTCAGCGTGGTGCCGTGTGCGACCCGGTCCACTTGTCCAGATACAAACCCAAACACTTGATTGACACTATCACGGTGCTAAATGCAAGAATAGTCCAATTTGCTTGACAGAGAGCCAGAGGCCTTGTCTAAGTGTTCGGTTAAATGAACGGGCTCTGCCCGACTGCCGGCACTTTGCACGAGTAAGAGACGCTTGGGCGTCTCTCAGGTCTCTCCACAAGTGCTCCGTTGTCTTCTATCTCCTTTACACCCTCACACGCGCATGTCTGAGAAACACGTCAAAACATCAAGCCACCAGACTTTTTGTTTATTGACAATCAATACACTGACAACATGTATTAAAACAAAATGGCAATGCCAGGCAATTGCAAACAGGGTAGCAAGGTCATGGAGCTCCTCTGGCCACCCTCTCCTCCGAGGTGTTGAAAAGGCAACGTCAGATAACAGCACCACACAAACCTAAAAATATCCCCCACTCACCCTCCACCCACACTGGAAAGGGAGAGGGAAACGGGGTCGGAATAATCTGCTTTTCCGGGTCTTATCTGAAGAAAGGCAGGGATGCATGCTGCTCTATCTCTGCCATGTGTGATCGCTGCCACTGCTGTCCAGAGCTTTTCTGCTCCGCTGCAGACCAGAGCAAATGCACGCTAAATAAATAAAACATAAAGACAATTTCAAGTGCACATATACAAGTACAAGCCAGCGTTTGTTCCCTAGAAGCCTTAGGTGAACATATTTGGCGGGTGGTTTAAAGGGTCCTCCCTCAAGAAAAATGTTACGTTGTTCAATAAAAGAAAATGCAATTTCACACCATTGTGGACCATTATTATTATTATCATCATCATCATCATCATATCTGTGTCCAAAGCATTGGAAAAGCTAGAGCATATAATAAATAAATAACAAAAAGCTTAAAGACAAAACTTGCTAAAGAAGCCTAGAGCTGCAAAGATGAACTGATTAGTTCTCAACCATTAAATCAATTGGCAACTATTTGGATAATCGATTAATCCTTTGAGTCATTTTTTTTTTTATAATGAAAAACAGTCCAGCTTGATAAATGTGAATGTTTTCTAGTTTCTTCACCCCTCTATGACAGAACACTGAATATCTTTGAACAAGACATTTGAGGACGTCATCTTGGGCTTTGGAAAACACTGATCGACATTATCTGTCATTTTAAAGACCAAAAACTTAATCGATTGGTCTAGAAAGTAATCGAGTTGCAGCCCTAAAGAAGTCCATGGGGACCAATTACAATCATTAGATCTGAGAAAAGTCATGTAGTTAGTTTTGATGCCCACGTTGATTTTAAATCCCTTCCACCCTGTGCCTTGTGATGGTTGGGGAAACCCTGCGAGCACTTTCTGGACGATGCAGCTAGCGAAACCCAAACTGAGCGACTGCAGCTGGGCTTTGATCAGAGTTAAAAAAGGCATTACAATATTCTATTTCCAAAGAAAAAGCATGAAGTCATTATAATGCTGTAATAAAACTACCTCAGTAATTATACAGCACATCCTTATGAATAAAAACTGAACAAAATGCGTGTACGTCATTTGCACAGCGACTTCATGAAATCAGGTGATATTTAATACTAGGGCTGGGCGATATGGATAAAACCAAATATCACGATATTTTTGACTATTGGTGCTTTCACAAAATATTTACACCATGAGATTTTTGATAAATAATCATCAGTAATGTGGATATAATGACTGAGTGGATAAAGGCAAATAATAGAACAGTTACAACAGCCTGGTAAGTTCAGAAAATGACATCACTTTACTGTAATGCAGCCTTTAAAAGCAGGAAAAGACACCACTTGTGTCATATCACCATATCCAAAATCTAAGACGATATCTAGTCTCATGTCACAACATTGATAGAATATCGATATATTGCCCAGCTCTATTTAATACTACTATTGATTAATAGTAAAATTATTGTATACTATAGATATACTGTTTTAATGACATGCATGTCAATAAAAGATTGCTGAACTGAAATGAAAACTTGTTTTGTGATGATCAGATTTGACTGAAATTGTGTTTACATTATTATACATTATATTATTGTCCTTAACCCATTGTGTATCATTATCATGGCAACATGTGAAGTCTTTGATATGAAAAAAAAAAAAAAAACAAAAATATATATATATATATATATATATATATATATATATATATATATATATATATATATATATATATATATATACATATATACAACACACACACACACACACACACACACACACAACACAGTACAGGACACACCTTCTCATTCAATGCGTTTCCTTTTTATTTTCATGACTATTTACATTAATAATATGGAATTATGTACTTAACAAAAAGTGTGAAATAACTGAAAACATGTCTTATATTTTAGATTCCTCAAAGTAGCCACCCTTTGCTTTTTTATTAATAAGGGAAATAATTCCACTAATTAACCCTGACAAAGCACACCTGTGAAGTGAAAACCATTTCAGGTGACTACCTCATGAAGCTCATTGAGAGAACACCAAGGGTTTGCAGAGTTATCAAAAAAAGCAAAGGGTGGCTACTTTGAGGAATCTAAAATATAAGACATGTTTTCAGTTATTTCACACTTTTTTGTTAAGTACATAATTCCATATGTGCTCATTCATAGTTTTGATGCCTTCAGTGAGAATCTACAATGTAAATAGTCATGAAAATAAAGGAAACGCATTGAATGAGAAGGTGTGTCCAAACTTTTGGCCTGTACTATATATATATATATATATATATATATCCGTACTGGATATCTTCTTCAGGACTGTCCATCTCCTCTCACATGTGATTTCATTAAAACCAATGCACAGCATTACCGTCACACTAACCAAAGACGTCCATCCCATTCTGTGCCACCAACACGTGCATCTTCTTATTTACTTCGTATGGTGAACCAAAATCTTTTCAATGACTAAAACACGGCATGGAACTAGAGGTGTATCTTGTGTGGACAACATTTCACCCTGAGCAGCGTCACAGTCCAGCAGAGCGAGCGGTCCACATTCCACTGAGCAGACACTCATGTGTAATGTGTGTGTGTGTGTGTGTGTGTAATATTACACGCGGGCAGTCAGATTTGTTTAAATCATTTGCGCTAACCATGGAAGAAAAAAAAAAAACTGTATGCGGTAATGGGAGAGCTCTTCAAAAAAAAAAAAAAAAAAAAGGTACCTGGTCTACAGGAAGGGGAACAGTCTTTTCTTAAGGATGTAGAGAACTGTGGCGAGGAAGAGGGCGATCGCCAAGAAGATGAGCAGTTTATCGGTGAGCTCTCTCCGATTGTACTTGGTGATGAGTTTCCTCCCGAGCTGGATGGTCCCCGTCATGGTCTTAAATTCATCATTGGTCTCTTGGATGGTCCTCGAGGAGGTGGCTTCAAAGAGAAGATACATAGTTAACATAATAGTCTTTTTAGACGCTGTGCATGGAAATAAATACTGTAAATCCATTTAAGTCTTTTAAAATTGGTGTGCACAAAGTCTGTACCCCAACCTAAAGAATGTATCCGTGGCAACACAACAGTGATACAGTAGGAGGGTCAGTAAACAAGCACCGAAGCAGTTCCCCTTTAATGCCTTTTAAAGCAACGATAAAGAACTTTTCCCGCTTCGGTCCCGGAGGCAGGACACATTCAGAAACCGTATCTCACTCAAAACAGCATGGATGGATTTTTTTCAAAGTTTGCGTGTGGAAGCACCAGAGACACAAAATAACACCGCAAATCCCAGAAAAAGTGATTTTTTTTTTTTTCATAATATGGGCACTTTAAATGTGAATCAAAACAAGTTCAGCAAAACAATCACACATTAAAGCAACACCAAAGCACTTTTCCTCCTTGGTCCCCCTACAGGTTGGAAGCGGAATTGTCCATTACCGCTGTCATTCGAACTACCGCTCCGCTACCCCGATCTGGCAAACTTGCACAGTGCAGTTATAGCCGATAGAGGGCCGCAAAGCGAATGCAGATGTGCCGTCCGCCCTGTTACGAGTTGATGAACCACTGAAACGATTTTGGAAACATTATTTTAAAAAAGGTACAAAAGAATCTTTGGTGTTGCTTTAAGTATCTGGTGCGGAAAAGATAATTAGGGATTTTGCAAACACACTGTTAACACGCTCTTTACCATCAGGGGTTTCCTTCACTAACCTAGTGACGTCATGGTCTCCTCGCTCTGCTGAACCCGCTGCGCCATCATTCGGCTGATGCTCATAAGGTTCTCGGTGATGTCGCTGGTTGTCTGAGCCAAGCCTTCTTTGGTCATCTTCCTGAGAAAGTCATTAAAACAAGAGATACAAGTGATAGAAACAAAAATGTCCTAGTGCTAATTAAATGTATCCTATAAACAGAAACGATGAGGATGTAGAAACCACGCAAGTTCCTAATCACAACATTGAGAGGATTTAGTATGTCGGTCAAAGGACATAAAGGGAAATCCCCGTCTCTGAACGCCTCTCGTTTATGAGACCGTCTCTCTAACAAGTACTAGCACACATTGTCGGCTCACCTCTGCCTCACAGCACTATCTGCTCCATTAAGAAGTGCCTGCTTCTCCATATTGTCGATGGACAGTTTGCTGGCCAGGTTGGCTTTCCTCCAACCTGTCTGGTTGCTGGAAACACAGCCGTAAATAAAAACAAATAAATAAAGTAGACGCAAGTTTAGGCAGACTATTTCTACATGCTTCTCCCCCCAACAGTTTGTCGGCTTTATTAACCCCAAAAAAACGAGACAACTCACAGCAGTTCACATCTATACAAGTCAAGGAACGGCAAGAGTATTGAAATGTGTAGACATTACCTCAGCATCTGTTTTCTGTGTCCCTCCACCTGACTGATCAAAGCTTGTTTGTCTGACTCTTTGTCCTGCTCCATAGCCATCTGCTCAAAATCCTGTCATGGAAACAAAATAGCATTTTTCTTCATCAATTATGATACAACCAAGTGTCTGTAGTGGGTTACGTCGTTTATGTAAGCATTTACCTGAATCCGCAACCTGAGATTGTGGAAACTCTTTTTCACATTTGCGTTCAGTTCTGTCAGCTTGCTTTGAGGGCCTGTGCACTCATTAATGTCCTGGGGAGACATCAAAACAAGGATGAGAGAGACACATGCATATATGTTACTGGTATCAAAATGTGGCTGGACCATAAGTGTTCTGACAGTTTGCGCTTTTCTCTCAGGATGAACTACCACTGGGAGTCTCTGTAAGAGGTGCATCATGCTGTCAGCTGGGAATAATCTGTCAACATGGGCTATCAAATGTGCTAAAAAAAAAAGAAGAAAAAAAAAGTAAATTAACTCTAGGCCTGTATACTGTTTTTTCATTTCATTATCAATTAATTACAACTTCCCAAAGTCCAAAGAGGCCACCTTCAAATTCCATGTTTTTCCTTATGAACTGTTAAAACAAAAGTTATATAAAAACAAAGAAAAAAAATGAAATTTTATCAATTGATTATCAAAATCTGTCTATTAATTTTCTGTAATCAACTAATGGATTAATTTCAGGTCAAGGTCAAATTCATAACAAACCACGTTTGAGCTTTATAAAAACAATCAAGCAAAAAAAGAATATCAAAAGACATACAGGTATACTTAATACTAGCGGTGGGGGGAAAAAAATCTATACAGCTTAGTATCGCAATATTTTCCGTGGCAATACTGTATCGATACACAGACGCCAAGTATCTTTCTTTTATGATATATGTGTTGGTCAGTTTGTCTGCTTGACAATCCCATTTTGCAGCAATAAGATTGAAGTCAGATTAACAAACAGAGAAATGTATCTTTTTAGATATAACAGATGTTGACGTATAATTACCTCAACTTATCGGATTGAACATTTGGCACAGTAAAGACAAACGTTAAAGCACTTTTACTCCACTGGTAGCGGCAGCTCATCTTGAGAGAGCGGCTCGAGCTGTCGGTAACGTCACACCGGGAACCGGCTGACTGCAGCTGGGAACGTTGTGTTAGCTGTAGCATGAATGCTATCAGACAACAACACGAGTCCCTTGTTTGACAGGCTCAAAGCCCAGCGTGTCTTGACATGGCGCCAAGTAATCTTACCAAATAAATACTCGCACCTGGATGAGAGCTTTGATTTCCAGGTCATATTTGAGTATTTCTTGCTCACATACTCGGACGTGGACATCTGAGGACGCCATGTTGCCAACGTAGACGGCTCAAACTACGGAAAGCAGGAAGCAACGTCGACTTTGTCCATACAACCAATCCGATACATTGTATGGTATTACAAAAAAAAAAAAAAAAACAGACTGTATAATCATATTCTCTATATCATAATGAATTAAATGTATTTTATATACAGTCTGAAAACTTAGACATGTTTTGCCAAAATGCACTGACATTAGAAAAATGATATATTACTCAGCCTATTAATGACATAATTGTTTACTTAAAATGGTATGATAATAAAAAATAAAAAAAAGCATATATTCTTTACATGCCTACATAATGAGGAGAGATGATCATATCTACAATGAAAGTTAAGTTAGAACAGTCAACACTTTCAGCACAAGTTAAAAGCTCATAAATCAGGCAAAACAAATTACAAAGGTTATGGACCAATTGGGTTGATTATTAGTTTATTAATTCACAACTGTTGAGAGGATTGCATCCATTACTAATATTATCAGACAAAAAAAGATAACATCAAACACACCACACATCAACTATTTAAAGGCACGGCCATCAATATGAACAATAAACACAATATACATAATATAACCATACAACAAGTGAAGGTTGCTTTAATTTAAAGTAAAGCACATTCAGTGAGATCACTCAGAAGTCCTTTGGGAATTTTTGTTTAAGGCACCAGTGTGGGCGTCACTCAGTAAATTGCACAGGGGTCTGAGCTTAAGGTGATTCAGAAGGAATGATCTCTGCATGAAGTCAGAAGCAAACATCCGTTGGTATGCAGCAGTGGCAGGTCCTCCCCCTTACAATAAACACGAACCGTTTGAAAAATCAAGCCAAGCAATAAAATACATGACCTATAGGCTAAATACAAGTACAGTATCTATAAAGTCGCTTAAACAGCATCAAATGTAGGTTCAATACTCTGCTGTTTCAGAGGAAGAACTTTACCTGCTTGGTGGGGAGTCCTGGGAGAGTAAATTAAGGCCAGTGATAGTTCAGGTACCAGATGGTGTCAGTGGACAGAGAAGGGCCGAAAAGTGGGTTCAACTGGGCCAGAATTGCTATCAACCAGCTGATGGGCAAAAAGCACATTAAGATTGCATGTGTCAACACAAAAGTAGTCAACGGCAAAACTGTGCAAATGGGAACACATCATGTTATGTGGGAAAGCTCCTAGGTAATTCTTAATGAAGGCCCACATTTGTCATCACAAAACATGTTAGGGTTATCCTACACAGCATCAAACTCCGGGCATTTGGGGAAACTACTTCACTTGGCTGCAGCACTACTCTGAAATATAACACGACACCATATGCAAACTTGCAACTACTTGTGAATATGAATAATTTATCACAAGACAGAAAGGCTATATGCACAACAGTATTAAGTCCAATAACAAGCATTGTTTTATTATAAATATATTGCACACTCATTTATAGTGAGAAACAATTGTCTCCACAGTATGAGCTACACAAATGAATGTCCACTAGTGGAAAAGAGGTACTCTATTTGTATTTATGATTTAAGCTGCAACTAAAAAAGATGTCAGAAAATAATCCCTTTACAGTTTCTAAAGCCCAAGGCTTCAACAGTCTAAAAAGTGAATCCACGAGACAAAGAAAAGCAGCAAATCGTTACATTTGAGAAGTTGGAATAATGCTCGTATTTTAGCTAAACCAATTACTTCAATTTAAATGTTAGACTAATTGATCACCAAAATAAATGCGTCTGTCATTGGACTGATTCAATTATCATTTCTGTCTGTTTTGATCATTTCAAAACAGAAGTGTTTTAAAACGCAGAGTGCCACAACAAAACTTCCACAAAAAAACCGGCACACTTCCAGGATGATAATACTTACAACAGGTAGCAGCAGACTGCAGTCAACACCAGCATTGTGACTATCACTCTGTAGGAATAGAGAGAACATATTTTAAAGTGGTATCAGTTAATGGCTGCATTACGTGGGTTTAAAATACAACGCAGGCTATTAACAGCTTGATCTCGTGATGCGAGTGACAAACAAGGGAAGTTTCATTATGCACATTTTCCAGAGATGGAATATATTTACTCTGAAGTTTGGTATTTAAATATATGGTAATACACTATATGGATTTATTGTACAGAAAGGTCAGTAGCCCCAGCATTAAAAAAAAGGTAACAAGTGTGAAGCTTGCTTAGACTCACAAAGAAGGAAGGCTGTCAAATTAGCTCCAGTTAGCTAACCATAACTTTTACTTACTAGCGAGTAAAGTTCGGCCACAATGTTTAGCTACAAGTCTACAATTGTTTAAATAAGGTTGAGAAATGCATTTAAATAGCATCACTAATTTTGTAGACACTGTACAGCTACTTGTATCAAATGAGTCACGGGACAACATAGCTAGAATAAAAACTGAGTTAGCTCTTTGACGTTAGCCAGTTGAAAGCTAAAGTGAAGCTAACAAACTCACCCTCTATTTGGTCCCTTAGGGATAAACCAGGGCACTACTCCGCCAATAATGCCCCAAAACAGAGTCATCACAGATATGGCGATCACAAAACCTAGTTCCGCCATGGTGGCGTTCTTCTTTTAAAACCAAGAATATCTCCGAGGTAAAAAGTTGTGACTCGAGACAACTTCAGTATCCTGTCCAGCTGCCAGACAAGGGTCCACACACAGTGTGTATCACATGACCGGGAGAGTGAGGAAGTAACGTGAATCGTAATCTAAACCATAGACAGTATATAAGAAGTTCTAAACATGTTCTTAACCTTTTATATACTGATCTGTTCTAAACATCCATTTGTAAGGAATATCTTAACGTCTGAACTTCTTGAAAAGATGCAACAATTACTTATTCGGCTTTTTTTTTCTGTGAATCAGCGCAATATTACATTTACTATTACAGTTTAGAGAAGTTGTTAAATAAGCTTGTACAATACCAAGATTATGATAGTTTTTCTTATAAGTAACAAGTTGTTAAAGCAAATGCTTAACTTTGACAGTCAGGCTCTTTGGTTGCTAGCCACTAGTAGAATTGGGAAGGTTCAATCTTTGGGGAAAAAAGCGACACCTATCGCCCATTTCGTGTAATTACAAAATCAGTGCCATGCAAGCAACATCAGGGGCCTGCTGTAGTAAAACATGTTGCTAAACACGACTTTAACCTGATTTCATACTTTTAATGCAACTTTTGTTTAAGGTGTGTGGTTTAAATCTTAAATCTCTTCAGCAATTCAATCTGCCAAAGACACAGGTATGAACCCACCAGCAGAATTTCATTCAGACATTTCAAATGTCAGTTTGCCTTGTTGGGAGACTCGTCAGCTCAGTTCTTGACAGGAATCACCACAGCCAGGTCCCATTCACCTCTACATTTATACGCCAACATGCACAACTAAAGACTAGTGCAAATGATCAGTTTCAACATTAGTTTTCTCTGGTGAACAAACTTCTGCCAGAACAAATTCATAATAAAAAATAATTTCCTAGACCTTCGGCCACTGCAAGATTGGATTAAAACACTGAACAAAACGTGTGCACTAGTGTTGAGAGTTTTTTGACTACCGGTATGTACAGACTTTTAACTAGGACCCAATCTTCTTCTGACAGGTGATTTACAACATTCTGTGTTCGACTACCTCAAATAAGGTATGCATGTTTAAACTATAAATTCCATAACCTAGAAATATATTTGACACCATGCAAAGACAAAACCATTGCACATCCACAACTAAAACACGACAGACAAGTATGGTCCATTTATACAGTTTATTGATAGCAAAAGATCGTTTTCACTCCTGCATCTTCTCAATGGTCTCCTCCTTGTATTTGCCCTTCTCCTTCCCATCAGCACGAGACTTGGCCTTGCGCTCCAGGATCTTTTTGCGGTCCTTGTCCAGCTTTAGCCTGGTGATGACCACCTGCAAAAGGAAAAAATAGTACATTGGTAAACAAGTCATAGAATTCCTCATTGGCAGTGGTACCAATTACAAAAAAATAACAATTTCTGAAACTAATCTGATGACTTCACAACCCCTTACAATAACATTAAAGGTATGTCCACAACACCATTTTTACCTGTGGATATTATGTAATAATGAATCAGTCTGTTGGTCAAACAGACATTGGCAATCAGTACAACTACTACAAATTTACAAAATAGAATCCATTAATGAAATGGGAGTTACAAAGGCCTTAACATGTTTGATAGTTGTTGGGCTTAGGTCAGTTATTCACTCATGATGTACATGAATTACATAGTGTACATTTAGGTCACAGCATTACATATATTGCAGTCAATGGAATGTGACCCACTGCTATCAAGCTCTCAAAAACACTAATAAAGTAAAGGTTCCTCTGCAAACATTAAGATGCCAAGACAAGAAAAGTGCAGGTGTAATTAATAATTATGGCTGCATTCCATTTATGTGTGCCAACTCCATGGCCCCAGGTGTTGTGCTCAACAGTATGGCTTACTGGAACACTAAAATGGAATGGATTGATATTATCTCCTACCTGATACACTGGCAACATTCCCAGGATGCCTCCTCTTATAGTAAACTACCTTAAAATGTACTATTTGGGAGGTGACAAGAGTAGACTCTGGCTTAATAATTTCATTTCTACACTTATTTTTTACCACCTTTTATTTTATAACTGATTGTCACAACTGTTACTATTATTAATAGCAGTATACATGTATGTTTGTGTACTATTGTTTATTTTATTCTTTTATATAACTTCCCTTTTGTGAAATTAAGAAAAGTGTGTGTAATATTGTCTGATGGAGGTTTGAATTTGTATCAATAAAAAGGGAATTAAATAAAATGGAATGGCAACACTCATTATTGCTTCATGTATGTGCTTTTACCCATGTCCATATCATGTCAAAATGTCTGAAAGGGGGACTGCTAGCTGAGCCAAATGCTCCGCTAGACGTAGAACTGCAGTTTTTTTAAAGCCAGTATACAGTTCACAGTTCCTGTGAGAGCGCAGCAAAACGCTGCTGTGTAGAGTTTTCATCAATCACATCTGTGTGACCGTGTGTTGACAGCTTACTCACAGCCCTTCTAAAGCCCAAACTACTTGAATTTGACCATGAATACAAATATTTGACAGTTGTACCGAACACAGCTTGGAGTTAAGGAAAATAAAATTAAACCCAAGAAAATGTTATGGTGGGCCAAAGCCGCTTGGCGACAAAGGACCGACGGGTTTGCTGCAGTGGATTGAACAATAAGACGAAATTAGTTCATCAACAGGCCCTTTTCACAGCAGATATTTTGACTCGTCAAAGGAAAGGCATAGCTGTTACTAATAATAATATGGGCTTTGGTTTGTTGTTTGACAGTGAGGCAACATGCACAATACCCTCAAGCTGAAACAGCCACATGGAATTCAGCCCCAATTAACACTTGTGCCTTTTCTACTGTGACCAGTGCAGCAAGAATTTCTACCATGGCCCTGCAATAAATACTCCCTTAATATAAAAACTGGTGAGATTAGTTTGTGTAACTTTATTCTATGAATTTGAGGCTATATTTTGAAATTAAGTAGCAGTGGACTGCACTGTTTTGCACTGACTCCCCTTATAATAGGGCGATATATTGATATCGTGACATGAGAATAGACATCGTCTTAGATTTTGAATATCGTAATGTGGTTTAAATGTTGCATTTTCCTGGTTTTACAAGCTGCATTAAGTGATGCAATTTACTGAACTTACCAGACTGTTCTATTATTTGCCTTTACACACATAAGTCATTATATCCGCAATATCACAAATCTCATCGTGTAATCATTTTGTGAGAGCAACAATAGTCAAACCACTAATATCGCCGCAGTATCGATAGAGGTATTCGTAATATATTAAAATATCTTGATATTTGATTTTCTCTACATTGGCCAGCCATACCTTACAATATAATGCAATGCAAAAACTATGGTAATGTTTAAGGCTGTACTGTATAGAGCTTAATTGTCATTTCTGACACTCAGATTCACAAAAGGTATCATTTCCTACAAGGTTCTATTGCATTACAATCTATAAGGGTTTCTCCTGTTGTGGTTACTATGTACACATAATCTTTAAGATGAATTGACAATTCATTCCCTACTTTTATATAACTTTACAGAAATACTGAACTTCAGTGATGATCTTCGGCAGAACTTTGTTACCTCTCTTGTACTCCAGACTAATTTTAATAACCAACATTTTGCAGTTAGAATTTCACCTTTCCTTAGCATATTATAAATGTATATTCATTCCAACTACTAGTTAAGCATAAATACAGTAAAAAACATAAGGTGGTGAACAAGGGGTCATGTCTGGATTGTTTGTTGGACCTAATGGAAACTAAGTGTCAAAATATTGTTGACACCTGATGGGAAGAGATGTGCCATCTTACCATTTCAGAGAACTTGAAATCCCAGAAGAAACTGTCTATATGCATTTAAATGTGGTGGGCAGAAAAACCTCAATATAATGCAGTTCAATCCAACAACACCCTTAACTGCAGCCTCAAAGATCACCACAAACTTGAATCAACACCCTTTCTCAGTGTTGACAACTGAATACTTGTGTATTACAGGTCTTTCACCTGGTATGAATTGGGTTAACCAATACAATCAAGTATGGTCTAGCATTTACCATCAATTATCTAGGTACGTGCTGCTCTGCCGATCCCACCTCTATTGCCGAGTGCTTGCAGGGTCTGCCATCAATAAGAAGCCAAAAAAGGAACAGGAACACATCTCAAGTGTGGGTCTTGACACAGCCATTTAAAATAGGTTAGGATTGCAGCCTACAGCGTTCAACAATGACATTTCACACTTCTCTCCACTAAGCACACTAGGTAGAGGTCTACACAACCGTATCTCACCTTGCTTGGGTGGATGCCGACATGGACTGTGGTTCCGTTGGCCTTCTCTCTCTGCACACGCTCAATGTAGATGACGTACTTCTTCCTGTAGACCTGCACTACTTTGCCAATCTGCTGGCCTTTGTAGTGTCCACGGACAACCTGTTTGTAAACCAAGCAAGCAAGTCAAGCAAGCACAGCTTACACTATACAAATTATGACAGACTTTCAGCAATCTGAACTACAATACCTGGACTTCGTCATCTTTACGGATGGGCATGGACCTCACATTGTACTTCTGGCGGAGCTCCTTGGACAGGGGGGAAGACATGATCTTCCTCCTGATGTGTGAGGGGGCATTGAAGTGCCTTTTGCGGTTCTTGCGGCGCGAGGATGTTACAAATGGATTAAGCTTCATGATGCTGTGAGCAAACAAGACATACAGGTTATTAACTAGCCAACTACTAAATTATGTAACAAAGCATGCAGTTGTCGGACAAATATCTCTTTATTGCTGAAAACGTGACACCTGCAAGCAAAAAGTTTCAAAAGAAAATGTAACATTAGCATGTTAGCAAATGCTAATATCCAAACGTCAATACCCACCCGAGTTTGAATAACTCTCTGCACACTAACGTTACCTCCCCTGAAACACTAACAGAAACATTGCAACTGACGTTACTTAAAACACCCATGTTAACGTTATTAAAACAGTTGCTAGCTGGCTAGGTTTTGGTAGCTAGCTAGCTACTTCTTCAAAGCGGTGACGTTATGCTAAGCTAGCAAAATGACACTACTGTGTTAGCATAATATAACATACAGACTGGAGCGACAGTATTTATGTGCCAACAGTAAGTTACAGACTAAAAAGAAACGCATATAACTGTATAGGAAGTCGAATGTTCGTCGCTAGCACCTACAATCAGCCACCTTCAGTATCCGCAGCCGACATGCGGATACCGACCGACCTAGCAGAGGCACCAAATACTGAGAGGGTTTAACTAGTAATCTATCGTCAATATTTGTTCAATATTGGCCGTTTTTTAATTGTGACAAGTTTCACGAGGTGTTTAGACGTTTATATGAATACACAGTGACATTAAAGGGAGGATGGATGGTGATAACTTTAGTGAAATTATCTGCCAGGAATTCTTACCCTGCCGTTTGCTCCTCTATGGCCGGCGGAAAAGAGACTCGAAAAGTACTTCCGCTGGCATTAGTTCACACTCAAGTCTCGCGAGATGTCTACGTTATGGGAATAAAAAAACACATTTAGCATATGCTATCACAGTATTATAAACACGAGCACTTACATTTAGCCCAATTAGTATTTTTAACACTGCTGCGTGTAGTCCTAATAGTTAAAATCGACGTATGAGGCGATTTTTAAAACTTTTAGTAGTAATTTTTGTTTATGGTCATGCATTATTAGGCTACCACAAGTTAAAGTGCACAAGCATGGATTTTACGAGACTTACTTTCTAAACATTCTTAACTGGTTTTATTACAGGTTTTATTTTTGCAACATTATAAGAGCTCATTTGCTGTCTAGCCTATATGAAATATTGCCACGAGATGGCGCCAACCCCAATTAATTAAAAACCTGGTCAGCAGTTGGAAACAAGTTTTGTCTATGATTCATTAAGTTTTGGCATATGCCTATATTTATCACACACTGTAGGCTACTGTTGTAATTTCCCTACAAATTAGAATAAAGAACTAACACCAGTGATGTGATAAAAACATATTCGGCAAATCATACAGTGACACCAGAAAATAGCCATAGCTACGTGTATTGTAGGCTAGAGCTATTATAGCCTATGTGTAATAGGCTAATAAGTGGCCTGCCAGATACATATTGGAACACCGTGGGAACAACATAATCATCTCTATAATCAGCTGTAGGCTAATTCCAATAAGCTTAACAAACACGAGGGGGTGCGGGTGTTTACACCGGCAGACCACACGTACACTGACCTCCCGTCTGAGAGGACAGACGACCCCCCCCCCTGTCCTGCTCTCACTCAAACAACTACATTCACGGAGTGAAATATACACGGAAGCGGAGGTGCGCTGACATTGTGCGCTGTTTGCTCCCCGGGCGGCGCGCAGTTTCACCGGAGCCTGCTGCCTGCGCTGTCTGTCTGCCTGCCTGCCTGCCTGCCTGCCTGCCTGCGAAAAGTGATGCTGTCATAGCCCCCTGCGCCGCGGACAGAGAGCCTATTTCCCCTCCCTCGCCCCCTGGTTCCTCTCTGGCTTGCTGTCGCGGCGTCAGTGCGGATGTGGAGCCCGCAACACAACGCTCTCCACCCGTCGGCAAGCATCGGAGAAGAAGATGAAATGTTTTTCCCGTTATCTCCCGTACCTCTTCCGCCCTCCGAGCACCATCCTGTCCTCCACTTGCCACACCGAAGGTAGGGTGGGACGCCGAGTGGGCTGTCACGGGCTGTGAGTTGCTTATACTTTGAGCGTGTGACATGAATGTTTAGGCTGCTACTCTGTCCCTGACACATACAGGCTACATGCGTGATGTCAGAAGTTATAGGTTGTCCAGTTGTATGGGGCTACTAACCCACTGTAGACGTGTCACAGTGCATGAAGTTGTTGGAGCCATTCTCAGATGTAGAAATGAGAAAAGAAAGATGCAAATGACTGAGAGGATTTTTTTTTTGTTTGTTGTTGGTGTGATTGTCTGTCTGGTAACACTCCTTGTTTCACTCGTCCATATAGAGCTGTCAACACACAGGCCTATATACATGCCAAGAGAGACACTCAGTTTGTGGAGTTGCATGACAGGTATCTTCTATTGCCCCTTAATGTCATTAATCTCAACCCTTTCACACTTTGCTTATATAACCGTTAGGTAACATGGGTGGCAATAGGCCTTTCTAAGGTAGCATCACACTTAATTCACATGCCATTCACCCGGTTCAAAATGTCAAAAACCTTTACCACGTACAGTCTATACAGAGTAATTGTCCTGGAGATGTGGAGAGTTACATTGTTGAATTGAGTGAAGTGACCCCAGCCCTTATAGCAATAAAGGAGTTCATAAGAGCTGGTCCATCCATCTGATTGGGTTGTCAGACATGGGCAGCCTAAGAGGGTCTGAGTGTTTGTATAACCAGCCATTTACTAGGTCATAATGTGGAGACTGAGCCACTGCATTATTTAGCTTTGCATGGTTGCCCTCCTTCCTTTGCACGCTCTGCCCTCAGCCCTCTGGCATAGGAAGGAAGATAGTGTGTTACAGTGTAGGCTAGAGTATGTGGTGGTCATCATAGCCGGGGCCCTTCAGAGCCTGTAGAGCTGACCTATATGTAGGCTATATGTATTCAGTAAACAGAAGGATGAGGATGAAAAGACACTCCCTCCCTCACTCCCTCTCTCCCTCCCTCCCTCCCTCCCTCCCTCACTCACTCACTCACTCCCTCACCCACTCACTCACTCACTCACTTACTCTACTGTATTCTTCTGCTCCATCACATTGATTTCCTTTTAGCGAAGTTTTACCCCATTTTCTCCCTTTCACTTCTACAACAATTTCACATTGATTAGCCATTTAAAATGTGTTTAAATTGCTCTTGATTTGTTAGTGAAAGAGTAGACCTATAAGAGAAATCATTTGAAAAGACACTATAAAAAATAAATATATAAAGATTTTTTTTTTTAATATATAAATATATTAGTTAATTCTGTGTATCTAGACAATTATAAGGACATTTGGGGGGGGGGGGGTCCTTATGTGGCCTAAAGAATGCAAGAGACATTTGATTTCTGAACATAAAGCAGGGATCTTCAACAGGGGGTCCGGGACGCCTAGGGGGTCCTCAGAGTCAATGCGCTTTGAAATTTGAAGTTGAAGTTTTTTCAAAATTGAAAAAGTCTTAACATGAATCCAACATATAATTAGCAAATATAAATCCCCACTGCTTACTGACCTATAGTCAAGGTAGTCACTAAAGCCATCCACAGATGTGTGCCACATGCATGTTTAAATTAAACATTAACATTAAAACATGAGTTATAAAATCATGCCAACAATTATCAGGCTATTTGAATAGCTTAGTATTCTATGTAAAGGCAACCAGGTCAGGGAATAACACATTTTGAGATTCAGCCAACAAAGTGTAACACATTAAATACACTAATCTTTGTCTTAGAGTTACATGTGACAAATTGCCATGATGACATCATGTAATCATCATAACAGAAACAAAGGATTATCTATGTGACTTTACGTTACATTACATGTCATTTAGTTGACGCTTTTATTCAAAGCGACTTACAATTGCTTTATACGCTATATGTCAGAGGTCACACGCCTCTGGAGCAACTAGGGGTTAAGTGTCTTGCTCAGGGACACATTGGTTGAGGTATCGCAGTGGGAATTGAACCCACACCAAAGGCACGTGTCATATCCACTGCGCCATCACCACCCTGACTTCTATCTTAGTATCTCCTTGACAACTGAGCAAACTCCATCCAGAGAGGAAGAAAACTAAAATGTGGTTGAGTTAAGGCTTTTTTTGTCAAAGTACTTTTTCCAAGGTCGAGAACTTGTATGCTCAAGCATTATCGTGTTATCTTTGGTTCATATTTGTTATCCATTTTAACAACTGCTCACCATTTGTTGAACTGTGATTTGAACGCTTCATACACAATAAACTGCTGAAAAGACTATTTGCCATATGAGATGTAGAGATATGATTGTTATGATTGATATGATAGTCTTACTAAGAGGTTAGGTCAACAAACAGTATTTCTCTCTCTCTCTCTCTCTCTCTCTCTCTCTCTCTAACAATCAATTCAATTAAATTTGCTTTATTGGCATGAACAAAGAAAACATGTTGCCAAAGCAGTTTACAGAAAATGCATATATAGTACATATCACATATTAAATACATACAGTATGTGTCACATATATTCTATTCTGTACGGATAGTTATACAACACATTATACTGTACAATCCTAAACCAATGTGTAATGTTGGGATCTTATAGTGGTGAGTCCCTCAGGTTGTGGCAGGCAGATCCATATTTAGCTGCCAGTGGAGCTACTGTCCCTTCTCCTAGGAGAACTTCCAGCTTCTCTTCTGATGTTAACATTGGGAAATTGACTATTTTTTTGGGCCATTTTTCCAAAGTGTAAATCTCTTAGTGAAGAGAATTTTTCACAGTGGAGGAGGAAGTGTATCTCTGTTTCTATCGCCCCTGTTGAGCAGTGAGCATATATATGTATATATATATATATATATATATATATATATATATATACGCTCCTCTCTGGGCAGCCATGTCTGCCTGAGTCTTCCTGTCTCTACGGCCAGTTGGTGGTCACTGAGCCTGTATTTAGTCAGGATCCGTCTCTGCTTTAGATCTCTGACAGTGTGCAGATACTCAGCCAATTTATATTCTCTGTCAAGAGTCAAATGACAATTTAGTCTACTTTGTCTTTTTGTTTGACTTTTCCAATGTTCTAAATATTGATCTTTTGAATGATTCATAATCTGTTTTGTTCTGTTGTGTTGTTTTGAACCAGTGCTGACGGGAGCCTGGTTAGTTAGCTAACTCTCATTCCTTCTGCCTGAGATAAGGGAGTGGTATAATAGAGGAAGTGATAGATCGGTAAACATGGAGCTGCGATGCTCCGCCACAGTAATATGATACATGATCCTGCATTGCTCTCTGTGTGGAGAAATGTGAAACAGTTGTACTGAGGAAGCGTGTGGGAGACGCTGAATCTCATGATGTGCTGGAGGCCGGCGGGGTGTGATGACACGCATGATCCTCTGGAAATGTGATGTGTAAAAAAAAAATGACAGAGGCCATGTCATCTGCACGCTATCTACTGTTTGTATAAGAAAAAGTAGAAGCCAATCAATTCATAAATGTGCCTCAGGGTTTGCTTACGCTTGTGTTGGCACCTCCTGCCGGGACCTTGTTACCGTGCTTTGCCTTTCGGTTAAGATGTCCTGGTCTTGAGGAGGCTTGTCGGTGCACCGCTGTAGTCTTTGTTTTTCCTCTCAAGCACCCCCTCCCTCTCTTCAACTTCTCTCAGCATTCATGTCCGGCCCAGCTGAGCCAAGTTCACCCCAAGGAAGATAAGTGTGCAGTTACCATGTTAGTGGAAAATACATTATATAAGCCCCATACTGGACCATATTGTGTGTGTGGGTTTGTGTGTGTGTGTTCTCTTTGTTTATCTGGGCCAGTGTGGGGAGCAGTGTGCCAGCATCAGTCAGATTCACCTGTGTCTTTTTCAAAATGTGTGTGTGTGTGTGTGTGCGTGCGTGCGCGTGTGCACGTGTTTGGGCTCCTGTGTAAGTTTAAATCTCAGTGTGGTTTTTCTGTAGTTTGTTCCTGCTCTTTTGTCCCCTGGTGTTCTATTTTTTTTCCCATTCTGCATTAATCTGTCAGTTCTGGTGTGATGGATTAAGTCTTAAAGGTTTCTGATGGGTGCGTGTTTGTATGTGTGTCTCCCTTCTGCTGTCATGTGTTTGAGTCAGTGAAAAAGGTGCCCCCCCCCCCCCACAACTGACACCTCGCCACGTCTCATGCTGCCATCAATCAACGTAACCGGTCCTGCCTCGGCTTCCCCATCTTCCTCCTTCCTCTTCCTGTTGCGTCTGAGGGCGACTCTGCGATACATTATTTGTTTTGAGTGTGACAGAAAAAAAGAGCAGAATAAAGATTTAAGATTAGATCTGTGACGAGAAAGTCTTTTTGATTAAGGACTATATTTGACAATTGTCTTGTGGTGTGTATGTGTATCTGTGCATTTTGCATTTTTACCCGGCTGTTTTATTTATGAGAATAGCAGTGAGCTTGTCATGGCAACGCCCGAGGGGGACTTCTGTCGGCATTTTGTCAAAGCATGACATGGAGTTGAAGAGTTTTGTGGGTGAGGAACAAAGCGTATGCTGGAGTGTATGTTGTGCCGTTATCATACATCCTGCTGTGTTGTTGTTATTCTCACAGACACCCACTTCACAGCTCAGAACACACTCTTCCTAGTCGCCCCGTCCTTGCATGCCGCCGGGGGACAAACACCCTACATACACACACACACACACACACACACACACACACACACACACACACACACACACACACACACACACACACACACACACACACACACACACACACACACAAGGCATCCACACACTTGTACACGTGACTGTTCTGTTTCAGTTTGGTCAGCTTTTCTTTGCAGAGGCTAGAAAGATGGGAGAACAGGGAACAAAAGGGTGCATAAATGATACCAGAGAGAAAGAGGGAGAGGAGATAAAGTGGTGGTTCTTGAAGTTGTCAGTCCAACCCGGTCCAGTCCTTCTCTTTGTACTTTACCACCCTGACAAGCAAAGTATCATGTTGAGAAATGAGAATATCCTTAAAGGGGTAGGCTTGTCTTGTAGATTGTAGTATTGCACTCTGATAAAGTTGGTGGACTTGCAAGATTATTAAATCGAAGCAGCAGAGGCAGAGATATCCTGGCTTTTAGTCTATAGCATGGGATAAGCTCTAAAAAAAAAAACTCTGGACCCTACATTTCCCATAATACAACCCAATAGCATCTTTTGTTAGACCCTTTCTGTTAAAGGTCCCATGACATGGTGCTCCTTGGATGCTTTTATATAGACCTTAGTGGTCCCCTAATACTGTATCTGAAGTCTCTTTCCCAAAATTCAGCCTTGGTGCAGAATTACAGCCACTAGAGCCAGTCCCACAATGTGCTTTCCTTAAGATGTGCCATTTCTGAGAGAGGGGGGGCAAGGTGGAGAGTGAGGGTGTGGCCTTGACCAACTGCCACTTTGCTCGTTTGAAAGCCATGATGTCTCTCTCTCATGGGCGGGCCAAATTCTCTGGGGGGGCAAAGCAGAGAAAGGGGAGGTAACCTTGCTCCTTATGACCTCATAAGGAGCAAGATTCCAGATCGGCCCATCTGAGCTTTCATTTTCTCAAAGGCAGAGCAGGATACCCAGGGCTCGGTTTACACCTATCACCATTTCTAGCCACTGGGGGACCATAGGCAGGCTGGGGGAACGCATATTAATGTTAAAAAACCTCATAAAGTGAAATTTTCATGCCATGGGACCTTTAAAAGGTGTCCAAGCTGAGATGACATCACTATGACTTTGTTATTTCCTCAAACTTTAGAAAGCTCGTCCAGAGCCACAGGAGACATTATACAACTGTTTCACCGTCATGACAAGTAAACTGAACTTGATGTGTACGATTGGTAGCGTGCCTCTTTAAAGTGGAATACACTTTACACAAGCTCCTGTGACAACAACATCTGCTTTGCTGAAGTGCCTTCGAGCAAGACACTTTCATTCACTTCAGCCTTCTTGCAGGTTCTCTTCTGCAGCAGAGCTTGTGGTGCGGTTGGAAGAAAATAGAGTTTCCTTTTAGATTAGAATGGCAAAATAAGAAATGTGTTTCTGTTTTTTGGAAAGGATCGATTGATGCAGTATTATTTGGATCTTTATTTATAACATTTCTTTTCTCTAAAACCTACGTATATCTTTTAGACGGTAAGTCAAGGAGCCACATGAAGCATGTTGGCGGATCTGCATATTAGTAGTTTTCAACCTAACCACATTGTTGTAATGCAGTAAAGTGTAAAGCTGCACAAATCAATAATTCAATAATTACATTGGCTCAAATAAGCTCTCGCTTGTAGTGATGACCAGAAAGAATTATCCCTTGACTCAGCAGTTATCCTAAGCTGTATGAAGCAAGGTACCACCTTTCAGTTAATGGTTTTGGCTTTCCAGCGTGCAACATTTTTATTTTATTTCCCTCTCATCGTCAATGTTTCCAGCTGCAGCAGGCAGCCATACTGTTGATATATCCATGTTATATGCTGTATTATACTCTACCATATTATATGATCCCTTATATTATATTGGTGTTCTTATATTCTGTTAAATTGCTGTATCACACAACATATTATGCTAAATCTTACACTACCTTATACTATACGTTATATTGCTGCAGCACTTCTTGGGTTATATTGTTCACTATACTATACTATATATACTGTTATATTGTTGTAATATACTATATATTATGTTTTATACTTTATTATTACTGTACCACTATGTCTCATTCCCTCACTATATTATAATGTTTATATTATATTATATTAGGGGTGGGAATCATCAGAGGCCCCACGATACTTCTGTCACGATAGGATATTATTGCGATTTTAAACATATTGCGATATTCTGCAACATGTTTCCATTTATAACCTTTTATACAACTTTAAATTATGTCCATCTTTATTTTCACCAACTTCGTCGTGCACGCTCATGGTCACCCTTGCGAGACCACCCTCGCCAGAAAACAAAACTTAACTGCGGCATCTAGTGGACTGAAAAAGCAATTGATTTCATTACAAAAAAGTTAAATTGTAAAGTGTAATTTATATAATAAAAGATCAATACCTGGGGCCCGTTGTTTTGTTGGTTTTTGAAAAAAAAAAAATATGGGGGGGTGGGGTAGAATCCAAACAAAAAAAAAAAAAAAAAAATAATATTAAATAAAAATTTTTTTTTTTTTTTTTTTTTTTTTATTGGCATAAAATAAAAAAAAAAAAATTATTTTTTTTTTTTTTTTTTTTTTTTGTCTCTGGTACTTCCACATGCATACAAACTTGAAAAAAAAAAACATCCATGCTGTTTTTAGTGAGATATGGTTTCTGAATGTCTTCTGCCTTCAGTCTCCGTGTGAGCTGTTCAAAATCTGCACGGCTTTCTACGTCACTAGCCGAAACAAGGTGGCTAACCGTAGCATGCTAGCGCATGCTAGCTCGTTCTGAATGGCAAAACACTGCTACAACACACACTAGTTCCCCATAATCTACAAAATAACTACTTACATGTCTCTGTTCTACAGGTATTCCACGCAAAGTTGGAAGTGCGCCCTCGTTTAGAAGAAGTCTCCCGGCTAATCCTGCCTTTTACTGACTGAAGTTGTAGAAACAAACAGCTAGCTGATGTGATCCTTACTTAGCTACTGCTAAGTAGCACTTTAATACAGACAAACACTTGAGTTCCTACCCATATCAGTGTGGTGTGCAATGTTCACTGTACATATAGACCTGTTGACTCTCTTGCTATTAATCCCACCACTGTCACTTTGTCATGTCATTTGTCTCCAAATACTCTGGTTTAGTTTCTATTTTACTCTATTTTAGTTTTTCTTCCTCTTATTATTTATTTGTTGTTACTTTCTATACTTACATCATCTAGTCGCTGCAGTAGTGACTCCGTCTGTTGGTCAGGGTGTCAGGTGTGCGGTGGGACCTTGGAACTTGGTTCTGCTCTGGTGGTGAAAATCCTCACTGCCATGCGACAAGCAGCGGTTGGCGACTGCATGTGTATTGACATCAGACATTTGCAATACATGGTCTGCAATACAGTGTGTACCCTCCTGAGGCTAACACGGGGAGTTAGCAGTGACATGAGGATTGTCCACGTCTACGTTGGAGCAAAAGAGAGAGAAATGTAGACAAACTGTCATTTGTAGGGTTTGGGATAGTTAAAGGTCCAATGTGTAGGAATTTCTCCCATCTAGCATTGAGCTCATATATCGCAATCAACTCTCTCGTGCCACGAGAGAGTTGCTTGCGATATATGAGCTCAACAAATGAGCACACAAAGTACTTATTACTACGGTAGCCTTCACGCTTCAGAAAGCCGGTCTCTTGCTCTTTTCAATATCCGTTTTCTTTTCCTGGCAAAGAAGAAGACTCCTGTTCCTGAAAAAGTCCTCCATGTTTCCTTCTTCAAACTTGCCGGGGCCGGGAAGCTACGATACCCATTAGCAGCATTAGCAGCACCTGTGACTTTATCATGTGACAGCGAAAACGTGAAAGGCGGAGCAGTATGTCCTGTATGTCCTTTACCGGCTAACGTATTTCAAGATGGCGCACAAATATGGAGCGTATACCCAAGGGGGTAAGCTTCGCTTCAGAACTTGAACCTCCTATGGCGGCATTTTGATGCTACAAAAATATCACCCCGTTAGCATTCCATTGACTGCCATTCATTTTGACGTCACTTTGACAGCGAATAACTTTATATCTGAAGCGTTTAAAGACTCTATTTGTCCATTGTTTATTTCTAAAGAAACACGACACTGTATAAAAGGCTCCATTACCTTGTACCACACATTAGGGCTCCGTAGCAGACGTTTTTATAAAAATAGGCTAAAGATTGTATCATAACCACGTGACTTACTGTCGCACAGTGGAGGAATTACCGTATAGTACAGGAGAAGCTCGCAGGCAGTTTCGACTTATGTTAGCTGTTTAGGTTTAATTACTATTGTTAACTAGCATGTTAGTTAGCAATAATTAGCCTGTGCCTATGTTATCTCCTTACATATACCTACGCCCTCCATCTCTGCAAGATTGGGAATGATTGAGATTTCTCTTGGCACAGCTACCAGAAGACTTACAACTTTCAGACAGGTTGCTCACGTCACATTTACATCGTCTCTCTCAGTTGGAGGCTGCGCAGTAACGCTCAGCGCTCACTGGAAAAGTGCTTCTAATGTCCTTCACTGGTCTCCATCCAGAGCAACGCGATCTGTTGGTCCATTCTTATATACTGTCTATGCGTATACCCCAGTTCATGCGAATGCAAATGTAAAATTTCAAGCCAAAAGGAATACTTGGAATTGATGGTGGTGGTAAATATTCATGAAAAAGGACAAGTTTGTTGTCTTGTTTGTCACAGATTTTGATAATGAACAACTAAACACGTTACACACTGGACCTTTAAGGTCAAATTCCTCACATTGACTCTTTTTCAGTCAGCGGCATAATGTGACAGTGATGCAAGTTTCATAAACAAGAATGTTTTTTTTATTGAAGAAGTACGTACCTATGTGCTATACAACAATCATTTTCGGACTGAAATGAAATGACGGGAAACAAATAGCTGTCTGAAATGAAGGACGTCAACCTAAAAGCTGATGGTATGCTCTGGAGAATGGTGAGCAGCGATACAAAGTAAAAGCAACGTGTAGTTAGTGGGCTAAAGGTGCTCACTAGGTGGATCTCAGTAGCCTATGGGAACAGTTCTGAACGTGACGTTCTCTTGCACAGCAAAACAAAAACACCGTAACATACCAGCCTCGTTCTCACACAGCACTCATCCGCGGAGTCTCACTTAACCACAAACACTTCCTGCTAGGCCTCCTCAGTAAGTCTACATGAAAACAAGGAAAGCAGCGAGCGATAACAGTATCACTGAGACTCCATTTACTCCTACAGCCTCACAGGAGGCAGCGTATAAGCAAACACGGTGACGCAAGTCTCATTCTGTCCTTTCTCAATATGCAGAACCAGCACAAATGTTTCACCTGTGTGCTGGTTGTACAGCATCGACTATGCTCCTGTTGGGAGCTGCAGAGCCAGACAAAGAGGCTCTCTATCGAGCTGGACTGCTGGGCCTTTGCTCCGGCTGGCAGGCTGCAGCACAGGGACAGAGACTGCTATTGGGATTGGGGTATATATAGAACATCAGGATGGGCTTCCTCTTTCTCTCCCATCTGTCCCTGGGGTTTTTATAAAGGATACTGATGGGTTGAGTGAGACAGGTTTGCACTGCTGCAATAAAACCCTTCCATTAAATCCTGAAGTGCATCTTGTATTATTCGTCCGTAAAAAAAAATAATGTAGCAATAAATTATACAGCAACTGACAGAATATTATTTCAAAGTGATAAATTCTTAGATGTAAATTAGATGTGGTCAACCAACTTATTAGTTTGGAGTACTCTCTTTTCTTCTGGGTTAATCTCTATTCTTTCGCTTTTCACAGCGATTAGACCACATGTGTCAAACTCAAGGCCCGCGGACCAAATCTGGCCCCTTGCAGATTTTGATCCGGCCCGTATATCAATTTTGGTTCACAATACATTTTGGCCCTCCTAGTTTTTGTAGCTGTTTCTGAAGTTTTTGTCACTTTTGCAGACGCTTTTGGCGCCTTTTTCCGATGTTTTTGCCACTTTTTCCGACGATTTTGGGGCCTTTACTGGCATTTTTTCCAATGTTTTTGGCTAAGTTACTTTTTGGGGGCTTTATGTGGACCAAACTGTAGGTGAGAAGACTATATGAGACACACAATAATCCAGTAAAAGATCCTTGACTTTTTCGATGAAATAAAAGCATGGGAATAAACTAATAAAATAATAAACTTTCTAGTGTGGCCCTCTGGGAAATTGAGTTTGACACCCCTGGATTAGACTAACACAGACAAAGGTTTAACAAGTGCTCAGCATACCCAGGCCACACATGGATCAAAAGCTTTCCTTGTTTGTTTCTAAGCCCTGTTAAATTGTGTGAATTTTGAAGAATAGACCAGCTTGGATGAAACTTTAATGAGGTTGTGCAGCAGCGGAGGAGACAATATACAGTTGATAAGAAGAACAAATGGTGCTGGAGATAATAAAAACAAAGTGTTTACATATTTAAAATAATGCAACAGAAAGAAATAATATCAGCTTTTTAGCTTCAGGCAGATACGCTCTATGTGTGTGTATTGCAACTGTATTCAGATTAACACGTGTACTGGGAGAAAATACTATAAATACAGAAGGGACCAGTATGGCAGTTATTCCAAACCAGTGGTACTTCTGCAGATGCTTTATTTGGTACGTTGGAAGATCATGGAATAGCTTAAGTAATTTGGCCTTTGTATGTTTTATAGGAGGAAAATAAACGCACAAACAGGATTACAAGTTGGTGTTATGCTGATCTCCAGTTTCTAATAATAACTAATAAGATGAGAAGCTATGATTGGCCGACTAGATAGTCTTCATGCCTAAAGAATTATATAGGCTGTGGGGTACATCAGTCAAAAAAGGTTTCAGATCCAATTCTTTACAATGTCTGTCCATATTCCATGGAAAGTAAAAGCTAAAGAGAACAGGGGATTTGAGGATGTAGTTCCACGGCACTTTTTGGGTGTGAAAATGAAAGAGTAACACGCTTCCTTCCTTAAGTGCGAACTGTGGTGGCACTGGGCAGGTCCCATATGTAAAACCTGTGTTATGAAAATGATGCAGGATATTCCTGACCAAAAGCATGCACATTCCATTGACTTGCTTTGGATAGTTACAAGTTAATAAGAAAATAAGATCATAGATAGAAAGGCAAGAGAGCCTGAGGCTCCAGATGTTGGTTTCTCTTTCTGATCTAGAGCTCCCCTGGTCTGGCTGACATTAATGTTCCCTAGGGAGGGGGGTCATTGTCCAGGTTTCACAGGACAGAAGCCCTGCGACAGATGAGCAAGGACCCACACTTTCCTGATTTAAGTTCTCCAGGAGGAACAAAGGGGGCGTTCTGAATTCAATGTCCTCTGTTGGTGTTACGCCCATTATGGCTCTGTTGGATAGTCAAAGGGCAACACACACATATTAATAATTACATACACATACACCCAACCAAAATGCTCCAGGAAGTCAAGGATTGCAACTAGAAGTTAGGAGATATAGGGGAAACAGATTTGCTGGGGTTTTATCTCAGCTGCCTGTAGAAACCCAACCATACCCACAGGGGCAATGGCTGTGAGCCAGTCCCACTCACCCTTATATAGTTTCCCAGCATAGTTTTTCAATATCCCTCTGAAAATAGCCACCCATTGTTGCGGAGTCATCACAGCCTTTTTTTGTATAGAATTACCTGAGTAAAACGGTCGATACGGAGCAGGGATCAAACCAAAACATAGTCTGGAACAACGATGGCTATCTATAGAAAGCTGTTTATGAGGCGTTTGTTGTGTTTTCTGTCCGTCAGCACCATGGACAGACTATAGTGGTGTGTGCGAGACGAGAGAGATACTAACATCACTCTCAAGCCGTACTGTAGTGAAGGCTTTTACTGTTCTGTCTGAAGGGTGTTCTACACATAGGCCATGGCACTGGATAAATAATGTAGCATAATGCTACTGTATGAGGGAGCAGACAGCAGCAGTACATGAAGTACCAGTCTGTCTCTGCCTCCCCACAGCCCCCACCCCTGCATACACACACACACACACACACACACACAGACAATTATAAAACACAACTCTCTGAATGGATGGATGGCACATGATGTCACATGATGAGTCATGTATCAGCAAACCAATTCTCTCTCTGTCTCCGTCTGCCTCGTTCTTTTTATATTTTAGTTTTTTGACTTGTTGTTAGTCACAATTTGTGATAAACAGCATCTACATGCAGCACATTCATACTGGTTCACTGCGAAACTCACCTTATTTATAGCTGTTATTGTTATACAGGAAAGGAAGCTGGTGGAGTCCCCCCTGTGTAAACTGTATTAGTCATCAACTAGGCCCATTTAAGCCAGTGTGATACTCTGTAAACTACCTGTAAGAGCCAGGAAGTAGTGCATACCATATACAAATATATACAGTTTCATATCAGTAGTCATACAGCTGGATCACCACACTTTACACAAATTACACATCTTTATTTGATCCAATCCTTTATGTCTGCCTGTTACATTTGGAACTCGAGGTTTATTGGCCATACAATTACTGCTAATTTGTCTATATCTAGAATTTTCTTGTAATAAATGGTTTTAATCTTGAACATAAAATCCATGATAGGGATGCACCGAATCCAGATTTTTGGGGTTCGGCTGAATACCAAATCCACTGGTTAAGATTCTGCCCAATCCGAATACCGAATCCTACTCCCATCCTCAGTCCATTAGCACAGTAAACACATTAATGAAATGGGTCGGCTGGTTAACACAAGTTTTTAGCTGTGACTGTCCTTCCTTTGCCGTACCTGAAGTTGCTGCATTTTGGCTGCTGTCTGTAGATTCCTTCGTGCACAACTCGTATTATTTCGGATGTTTCATACGTAAATGTTTTAACAGCGCCGGTGTTGTGTATTGTTTAGGGTCTTTGCCGCCACGAGACAAATCGGCATTGCAAATTGAACATGTAGCTCGACTTGTATCGCCTTCTTTTGACTGAGAGTGCTGCCAAACAACACTTTTTCTGCTCACGAGTTCCATTTTCACTTTCTCACAGCCTACTGCACTGAACGGTCCACCTACATAAACACCTTCCTGTAATCAACGGCGGCGTCATTACATCGACCAGCGTAGTGCGCATGGTGCAAGCGTAGTGTGTCAAGTCACGTATGATTGTTTGCTTCATTTGCTAAATCTGAAATATATACGGTACCATGGATCAGGGATCCAGGATTCAGCTTCGGATTTGACCAAATATTGTTCTTTTTGACAGGGTTCGGTTTCTGCCTAACATTAGAATTTATTTCCACCGAAACCGAACCCTGTCAAAAAGAACAATATTTGGTCAAATCTGAAGCCGAATCCTGGATATATTTCAGATTTAGCAAATGAAGCCAACAATCATACGTGACTTGACACAGTGTAGATTCTTTAAACAGAGATGGTAAAGATGTTGTTCCCTCCACCACTTTGCTCCAGACTAAAATGTCTCAACAATCGACTGCCATGAAATACGGTACAGACATACTACACTGTCCTCTCGGGTTGAGCTGTAATTAATTTGATGATCCCCTTTGCTTCCTCTGTGCCATCCATCATCTTTGGCTGTACTTTGTGTTTAGTGCTAATTAGCAAATGTTGACATGCTAGAGAGAGCCACTTGTCGACTCTTGTTAGTATGGTTTCATCTGTTTTTGATTGACTCATTTTGGTTTTGTCAGCAGCGTTATAACTGAACTTGGATACTAAACTAACTGGAAGCTATTTATGTTCATTATTATTTCATAGTATTGAAGGTAGCATTCCAAGCTTCATTTGTTTCAATTCACACATATTGAATTTGACAAGCTGTGAAGATTAAACACACCAAGCCAAGATGTGTGGCTCACACATATTCAATATTAACCCTTAAGAGTATAACAACTGGGTAACTGTAAACTATAACATAAGAGAGGACATCTATGATGAAAGCTGACAACTACTCGCGTACGTTGATTAGGCAAAGAGCCCTTTTGACAAGCTTTGTCTCACTGGAATTTAACCAGGTTTTAAACCCATCATTGACACCATTACCCCTACTCTGGATTCACCTCCCCATCTCCTCCAGTGGGATTACGCAGCCGTGACTGAATGAGACTCTGTGGGATCATGTTATCTCATTTGCTCGACATATTCACAGGCAGGCTCGAGAAACAGAGACTCCCACGGCTGATTTCAGTCAGAGGCCAAGGACTACAGTTATCACTTTGCATCCCAAATGAAATCTAATAAAACTAATAAAAACTTCCGGTCATGTTTTGTGAAGGTCTGGGCACATTTTGTAGTACCAGTGCATAAACAGCTACAGGTCACTTAAATGAGTCGATAAGTAGAGGTTTGTTTCCATTCTGTTATGTAAAATGAGCTTTGCTCAGTTTGTCCTCAACCTTGGCTCTCAGTGATTAGCTCCCATTGATTTGACCAAATGGCTCTGTGACCCACCTAGCATAATCTGTGTTTGGAGGCCTGGTGTGTGACAAAATACAATACCGAGCCTAAATTAGGTTTCCCACCAGCAGCCAATTTAACGCTCGGAAATGACTTACAGTAAGTGTTTTTGAGGGTCACAACCCGACACGGGTTTGCTGAGAGGCATTATGTTTTTTTTCTATGGTTTGTAATGACCTACACGCTGTATCACACTGTACCAGGCCTGCTCAAAGTGACATTTGACAGTTTTTTTAGTAGACACTTTGGCAAAACTGTACTTGGAAATAAAGCAGCTCAGGAAAGCTATAGCATTACAGAGATTTAGACGGATGCAGACAGTTGGGGGTATTTCATTGAGCCCATCTGGCCCTGTTTGAAAGTGTTGCTGAGTCTTAAGAAAGGCAGTCAGGCGGTAGAATAGAGAGGGTGATGGATGGGGTGATGGATGCAGGGGGAGGGGGGGGAAGATGAGAGTGCAGATTTGGGGCGGGGGGGAAAGGAGTTCTTTTCCGGCAGAGTTGAATCTCAGGCTTGGCTGCGGCACACTGCTCTGCCTGTTTTCATACCAAGCACTAGGCTCTGGCTCCTAACCAGCTTCGACCGACCAATGCCTCTGAACCCCACAACCCACCCGCACACTCTCTTTCTGTCCCTGACGTTCTGGCTCACCCCTATCTTCCCCCTTTTCATCTTTCTGACTCTCATTCACTACCTGCTTCCTTTGGCTCACTTCTTTTTGATTTTTCTTACCTTCGCTCTTTTTTTTTCTCCACCCCAGTTGGGCCTTTTTTTTTTCCCCCAGCCTTCCGGTAGTACAGAGGGGTGTGGGATAAGGCCAGAGCCTCCTGGTTTCCATAGTGATACTTTGTATCCTGATGTCATTAGTATTTATGATGTGCAGCAAGGCAAAGCTGTCCTGGCACAGGGGCTGTTTACTGTTTACCCCAAACTTCAACCATTCACTGTGAGATTTGTGTGCATGTACGTGTGTGTGTGTGTGTGTGTGTGTGTGTGTGTGTGTGTGTGTGTGTGTGTGTGTGTGTGTGAGACGTCACAATTCAGTCTGTCTAATTGTTTCTATTTTACTTAGGGATATCAATGAATGAATAAGCAACCGATAGAAAAAAAAGTGGTTCATTTGTGATGGTCTGATGAAAGATCTCTCAGTGTGAAGCGACGTGGTGTGGTTCCAGGAGCAGGATGTGCACCAGGGAGGTAAAAATGGCTGTTTCATGAAGAAACATCCCCTCTGTCTGCTCGCTCACTGTATGATTACTGAAGCGTGTCTGTAGAGCACAACTCCCAGCCCGGCTCCCCGTCTCGCTCCTCGTTCTTCTGGCTGCTTCACTGGCGCGTCCGTCTAAGTCTAAGGAGATGGGCGCATCCTAAGCACCACTCTCCCTCAGAAATGTTTATCTGCTCGCTTGTGCGCCCACGTGTATGACCTCATACATCTGTGGTGAGTACTCAAATCACGGGGCTGCTCCTGCATCTCCACCTCCCACAGATCGTTCAGCTCAGAGAGCTCTCCTGCGGGCCCTCAGCTGGCAGCGTGTGGCCTCTGTGTTGCCAGAGTAATTATTTCTGCTTGGTGTCTTAGGCCAAGGGTGGACAAAATATGGATCCCATATCGATGCTGTCACATCACATGCAGGGAGAGCACATCTACAATGCTCACTCAGGACACATGCATGAACATGAGCTCGTTTCTACATAAATAAATAAAACCTCCTCTTGTGATCCTTCATGTATAATATGATGGCTAAAGATTGTCCTGGGATGCGGGAAGAAAAAAAAACGTTTCCTTCATTGATTGAAATGTGAACAGAGTCTTGTCCTTGTGCCGTATTACACCAGATATTTGTTTATCTCAGATAAATCAGTGTTGCCGAATTTGTCCAGCAGATATCTGAAAAGGAACTGCAGCACTTGTGTGTGTTTTTGTATTTCTGTGTGTGAATTATTTATTTGTTTTGGGGCATTTTGTGCCTTTATTAGTTAGTTAACAGTAGAGAGCTAACAGGAAATGAAGGGGGAAAGAGAAGGGGAGGGACAAGCAACAAGGGGTCCCAACGGTTGTTTTTATTGTTCCTGCTGCCCATATTGGCAGCAAACACATTCCTTCCTAAGGCAATTTCAGTGTAAGTGATGGGGGTCAAAGTTCACATTCAGTGCAAAAATGTACGCTAGACTTAAGCCAAAGCAAATATGACGATTTTGCAGTCTTTTCATAACATTTCCTGTTTGTGATTCAACAGGCAGTTTTTACTTCCTGAGCAATGGAATAGGGATATAGTAGGCTACCATAAAGAGGGACTATTCGACTTAGAAGACTGCAACTTTAGAAGATACCTCTTGATTTGACTACCTGCTGAAGCCTCATATTAGCTTTAGCTGAACTTTTACCCAGAAGGAGGACTGTGGATGCTGTATTTATTGCAGAAGGAAGGGATCTCTCTGCTGCCAAATGGACAAGAAAAAACAAAAACCAGCACCCCAGGTTCAGTCACCTCTGATAAGAAAGTGTTTTGATCAAATAAAGATTCTGCCTCAGTATCTTTGTCCTAACTTGATTTAGTATACCCAATGTGCGCCTAAACCTTTAATCTAATTTTAATCTAATATGACAGGAACCATTATATATATTTTTCTGAATGTAGCTGCAGTGTGTGTGTGTGTGTGTGTGTGTGTGTGTGTGTGTGTGTGTGTGTTTACAGTGAAAAATGTACAGTGGTTGATGGTATTACCCAGGTTACAAACATGTAATATTTCCTTTTGCCAGATGGTGGTGCTCTAAGATAAGCTCTGTTAATGTTGAAGGGCAGTTGGTTATGTCAATAAGCTCAATGCATGCTGTATAATACCTATAAAGCATAGATCAATAGATAGATAGATAGATAGATAGATAGATAGATAGATAGATAGATAGATAGATAGACAGATAGATACACGTAATACTACACATTTGTATACTTCATAATGTAGATGGTAAAGACAAGATCCCATTAGATATTAAAACTTTAGAATGCATATTATTTGATTACTTCATATTACC
This sequence comes from Perca fluviatilis, assembly GCF_010015445.1. Lineage (NCBI taxonomy): Eukaryota > Metazoa > Chordata > Actinopteri > Perciformes > Percidae > Perca > Perca fluviatilis. Next base: position 14,864,531 of record NC_053121.1, on the reverse strand, counting down.
TGTGTTACATTTCACAAAGTGTTTTTGACAGACAGCCAGCACGATAAACAGACAGATGGACAGACCACTTTTGCTGGCCAGTCTCCTCACACTCCGCTATGTCAGAAATGGAGAGTCCCTAAGGCTACTTTGCAACAGAGATCCCTCATGCCAGATCAATACATTGAGCAATAAAAATTAAGCCCTGTTCAAATGAGAAACTGTCTGGGTGAGCCAATCCACACGTTTCTATTAAAACAAGTGGCATCAATTTATCATTACAGTGGTAGGGCCTGATCCCACCTTAAGCTTGTCTTCAAATGTGTGTGTGCGTGTCTGTGTGTGTCTGTGTGTGTGTCTCGTCGAATAGTGTGGACGGACAGCTTGCCACCCTGTGGGCACCACGACTACAGCCTATGTGTGATCCACGCTGGCAGCTGCTCTGCCAAATGGGATTTTCCTGGAGATTACAGCCTCTAAGTGTGACACGCTTGCATGTGTTTGTCTTTGTTGTTGACGGAGTGCGTGAGAGGACTATTGTAATAAAGCTGTGTGGGTTTTTGTATGTGTGTTTAAGTGTGTGTGCGGGGGTCTTGAGCCGAGGTGCACAGAGAACATGTTCTGTTGTCACATGGGGCTGGTTGGAACATGACTGAACTCTGGCAAGCTGTACACAGAAAAAAAAGGGGGGGCGGGGGGGGGGACGTGTTCAGATGTGGGGTTAGGCTTTTTCCACACTGCTGCTGTTCGAATGAGCAACATTAACCCCTGTTGAATAAATCTTCTCCTTCTTGTGAACATAGCTAGAGCCTATGTGGTTGGTAAAGGACAGGGTCTTTTTACTGTATGTCAGCTGTCTATGTTTTGTATCGAATTGTATTGGAAAACCATGGCCATGGTTTATGACAAAAATGCCTGCAAAACTAATGACATTCCCGTCAGCCTCAGCTGCACTATGTGTGTGGTGCTAATTTGCCAATGTTAGCATGCTAACATGCTAAACTAGGGTGGTGAACATGGAAAACATGATATGTGTTGAAACTGCATGTTACCATTGAATTGTGAGTGTGTTAGCATGTTGGCGTTAGCATTTAGCTAGCCTGAATACAACCCCACAGAGCCACTAGATGTCGACTTTTTGTGTTGTTGCTTAAAAATTACTTAAAATGATGTTGCCAGATAATATATAAACGTTTTTTTTAAACTGCATTCTCCGTTAGCTTGGAATTTTACATTTGCGCTTGCATGAACTGGGGTAGACGCTCCATATTCATGCGCCATCTTGAAATACGTTAGCCGGTAAGGGACATACAGGCCATACTGCTCCGCCTTTCGCGTTTTCGACTCACAGCTGCTGCTAATGGGTACCGTCGCTTCCCGGCCCCGGCAAGTTTGAAGAAGGAAACATGGAGGACCACACTTATTCAAAATCCATTTTCCAATTCCAATTTTTTTCTTCTTCGCCCAGAAAAAGAAAACGGATATTGAAAAGCACAAGAGACTGGAAAAAGAGTGAACATTGGAGCTGCTTTGGACGCACACACCAAATCCCAACTAGTGAATTATCCTCTGGACCGCTGCAGTCTCCTTTTCTTTCTCTCTTGTTTCCGTTGGGTGGTGCGCGTGCCCGCTCGTGGTGTCCGCGCCACTCTCCGACATGAACTCATGGATGTATTAAGAGAACGTATGAACTCCAACAATGACTGCTGATAGACGGCCTTTTGTAGGCTACACCTTCGCTTTTTGAAGCGTGAAGGCTACTGTAGCTGCAATACTGCGTGGCGAGAGAGAGTTGATTGCGATATATGATCTCAACGCTAGATGGGAGTAATTCTTACACAATGTAGCTTTAACATGTAGTTCACTGTGTACACTATGTCATTCCCGCTCCGTGACCCGAACGCCTGTTCTCGCACTATGTGACTTTGGCAAGCGGCTACGATCTCCTGGGAGAAGTGCAGTAACGCTTTATGGCACTATGCCACACGCCACTATTTTTTTTTTGATTTTTATCAAACTGGATCTTATTTTATGGAGATCGGATCGGGCTCGGACATAAATATCGTAATGCCTGTCGGGCTCGGCCCGGGTTCGGTTACTCCTCTGTCGGATGCGGGCCGGGCTCGGACAGAAAAATGTGGCCCGATCTGCACTCTACTGTATACCATAGGAAAATAATTATGGGTGCTGTTATAATATCAGGAAAAGTTTTTTTCCATTATTTTATTCAATTGTCAGGATTGGGACTGGATGACATCATCATAAAAAAAATCTCTGTGACTTGATCAAATTAAAACTGAGCTGTGCTAAATTATGAAATACCACATATGAATACATTTTTTTAAGGTGGATCTCCCTTTAACCCATTTTCTTTTAACCTCAGCATCTGCTCTGTGAAGAACTGTCCGCGGTCCTGAACATATACTGTGCATAGATCCCTGGTCATGCATGGGGAGGTGGCTTTTTAGTCACTCACTAACCTGCTTAACCTACTTTCTACTTGCTGGTCTTTCATCCGTCCACAGAGAGGAAAGCGCTGGAGGGTAAATATAGCATACTTAACAACACACACAGTGTCCGTCCAAGCTTTCCGAGCAACACGGATAGTACCACGCTTTGTTGTATTTCTGTATCTTCTCCCTTAATGCATCACTGATCATTTCCCTAATGATATCCCGCTTTACTCCGAACACGAACTCCTCATGTTCGGCCTATTAACCCAACTGGTAGAAAACGTGTTGGGACGCGCTTCAACCTTCATTGAGATGAATATGACCAAAATAATGACATTTTAAGATCTTAATTGTCCAATTACGTAGACAGCTGTTGTGCTGCATTGCAATGCCAGTTCAATTGCAGTTTCCTAGCAACCAGGGAGGTACAATGCGATGATTTTCTGTTAAGTGGCACGGCATCATTTACTCTCAGCGAGATTAGACTGTTTATTCACAAAACAAATCCGAGCAAAAATGTGTGCAAGCTTCCCCACGTTTAGGCTAATGTTTATGATGCTTTATTGCCTATAACATTGTATAAGTGTTTATGTGTGCGTTGTGCTACCTGACGTAGACATCCATATGGGTCAAGTGTGCATCTCTATACCCTTGGGGTGTGTCAGCGCTGGGAAATAGCTGTGTTAGCTGCAAACAAAATCATTTCACTTGATTAATGTTCATCCAAAATGCTCCGTCCTGAGCTAATCATTGTACATGCATTCTTTTCAATTAATTCATTATCAAGGGAGGCAGAGAGAGGGGGAAGGCTGGGGGAGGGGAAAGGAGAGTCAGGGGGAAACAGAAAATCCAATCCTGCTGGTCTGAAGTCTCAAAGCAATGGAGCATTAGTCCCATCCTGATGTAATTGGAATGGCACCAAGAGTAAAGGCCGCTGATTTAGGGACAGCCTCGAGGCTCGATTAAATGCCCTCTACCAAAACTATACATTCATCTTTTTTTATCTTTCTATCCTTCCCTCTCTCAGGCCCCTCCGCTCTCCTCAGTGTTCCTCCCCCACCCTGTTCTTGCGCTCTCTTCACTCACCAGCTACTGCCATGCATCTCCTTCTGTACTCTATTAACAGAACAGTAGCTGCAATTTATAATATTTAAAGCCAGAAGGTTATAAACTCCCACAGAGCGTGTTATTTTTCAGCATTTTACCTACTCCGTATGACATTTACACACTTGAATGAATGTGTTTTACTTTCACAGAGGATATGTTTTATTACTGAATAAATATCTCCGAAGAAGAAAGTGCAAAGAAAGGGCAGACTGAGCAGGTGTATGCAGGCCAGGGTGCTGCGTCCCCGGGGTTTGCTGCTGCTCAGTCCCCTGACAGATGGACGGCGAGGGCAATCCTATTACCCCCATGTGTTTAGCTCATCTTAATGCTAGGGTGGGTTGCATGGCTAATGGAAGGCTATAAATGGTTGGAGGGAGAATCTCACGCTACTGAATGATCCCTATTTGTTTAATAACTTTGACGAGATCTAAAACCAGTGAACAGGCAGTTAAAAGTATAACCATGACGACTTTGTAGCTCAGCTGGTTCACTCTGATGCAGCTTGTCTCATTGAGGGATGTCATATTAAATCAGCTCAGCCACGAAATAGGCTTTACTGTATAGTATATTTCACATAGTGATTTCATCCATCTTTGTCCAGCAAAGATGAAGATGTAAAAGTGACTTTTTAGAAGTCCCATCACTAACTTCAACCCTCTTGACATCCATTGCATTGAAATCCCTTTTTCATAAAATGTATAATAGAGTAAGTGTTACAGCACAGAATTACACAACTCACATGCCAAATTATGGCATAATGACTTGTTCTGAAGATAACAATATATGTCGTGGCGGACTGAGACATTTAGCGATTATACAATAAACCCGGAAATAAAGGGAGAGACTGACGGAAACTGACCCTTCTGCTCTTGAAACCATTGTGTCCTTTAGTCAAAATGTTAAACAATTTCTTGATTTTTGTGCCTCTCACATAGGGTTTGCCACTATGACTGTATATGCCATTAATAATATAGATTTGTCTACTGTCAGATATTTACATTGTGGCAGCTATTCATTTTAATCTCTGTATTAAACCATTGTGGGCAATATTGTTAATGAACTAGCAGGAATTCTTTATGGTTAGATCATTTAGCCAGGCTAGCGGCTCTATGGATGGCCATATTGGTTGGTTGGTCAATGCAGCAGACTGAAGTATCTTAACAGCTATTGAATGGATTGCTAGGATAAATCCTACTGACTTTGGCGACTCCTTGGCTTTTCCTCTATAGCACCAAGGCGAAGTTTAACATTTTTGGCTTTCATTGAAATGTCTTGGCAACTATTCAATCGATTGCCATGACATTTGGAACACACATCCCCCTCAGACGAATTGTAATAACTTTGCTGATACCTCAACTTTTCCACTAGCATCATTGTCAGTTCAACATTCTATTTTGTCCAATACTTTGGTTTTAGTACCAAATACCTGCGCAACTAATAACATTCTCGTCTGTGTATGCATTACATTTAGAGGAAATTGTCATTTGCACTTCTCAAATCTGTTGGGCATTTTTATTGGCATATCTTGTGTTCAAATATTTGATGAGATTTTATGGATGGATTTGCTAAAATCTTTGTTCATTTATCGTCAAGACATTACAGATGTAATTATTAAATTTATTTCACAATAGGTTTTCCATTTTTAGTTGTTCCATTATCTACTTTATCCGTCTCAAATTATGATCAACAATATGAGTATTACATTGATTTTGTTTTCATTCATCTTAATGTCATATTTGTTGAATTAACTGGATGAAAATAACCAATATATTACCCTATTTAAACCAGAAATGATCCTGTTTTCAATAGGCTGTTGACTGCAATCTTGAGCTATGAGGGAATTGGAGTGAAGGTGGAGTACATATAAGTCAAATATCTATACTTGTGTACATGTGTGTGCATTTATGCTGCTTGGTATGCAGACAGCATCTTTGCTGCCTGTCGCCCTACAACGGCATCCCCAGGTCAAGCAATTACCACACATCAAGGAAAGCAATTGGGCATGACTAAAATATCATTGCCATGTGATCGTGTCCCTATGTTTGGGCTGCTAGAGCCTAATTTAACCCACTTTGTCCATACGATCTAGGAGAATTGAGGACACGCTCTCCAATTCTGGTGGCCCCCTGAGCATTTCCTGCAAGTCTGACACACAGCAGCTGGGCTGTAGACGCGCCGTCACTGGTCTTTTACCCAGCGGAGTGGGAGATGGGTTGTAATGAGCAAGAGAAGTGAGGTAGCAGAAGGGAAAAAGTAGCTGGAGGTAGAGGTAGGGAGCATTAAATGAGCCATAGGGTACAGAAACATCAGCACGTTTGCATAAAGTATCTCAGTCTATGGATGTATCGACCTGGGATCACTTGCCAGGTCACGTGAATGCATCAATTTAAGAGCCAGACTGGTTTCCAGTCAGTGTTGTTGCTCTGAGATGCTTTCCATTGGCATTGGAGCCAGTGTGGTCACATTTGGTCTTGGTAGGAAAGAGGGGGAAGAGAAGTGGAAGGGGGTTAAGAGGGAGAGGAGATTGGCATATATGCACAGGGAATGGGACAGAGGCAGGGAGGGAGATGGCGGATGTTATTAGAGAGGCAGCATTGACCCCAGACTCTGGCTCCGAGCAGCATTCACCACTTCTTCCCTCATTATACAGTCAAATATCTCTGTGCCTTTAACTGCCACCCCTGCCCTTCATCTGTCTGCCTCTCCGCCTCTTAATTTCCCCAATTCACATCCCAACAAAATCTAAAAAACCTCAACCTCTCATCCATGCCGTTTCATTCTACTAAATCTATTTTTTCACTGATTCCATTTCAATGTTTGCTGCTCAGCTGTAACTTAGCCGAAGTCTTTTGTGGAAGAGGAACGCTGTGTGTTTCTTTTGTGCTCATAGAGCCTGTTTAAATATTGATAGAGATTGGAAAGCACCACTGACCACTCAGTCGGATCGGAGAGGGTCAAGGATGGCAGAGTTTCTCTGCAGATTCATTAAAGGTGCTCTAAGCTATGTTGGGGTGATGTCACTTCTTGTTGACGTTCGAAGTATTGTCAAACAAAATGGAGGCTAGCTCGCCCCTCCCTCCTCCTCATCCCGTCCCCTGCGTAAGTAAGGCGAACATGAACGTCCATTTAGAAGAACCAAACTGGATTTACCCACCTATCCGGCAAAAACAGAGCCCCCTGAATGTCGGATTGGAAGCTCTTCTGCCGGCGGAGTTCTCGCCACCTTTTGAAGGCTTTTCCGATGTAAGTTCGGGACCACGCGCGTTCCTTTTCCCTCTTCTTTGCTATTTGTTCATCGGAACGTCCTCTCTTTGGTCGTGTGTCGGCCATGTCAAAATTCAAGAGAATATAATTCTACATTCGTCGTTCGTCTAGGACAGCTCTCCTCTAGCTAACTTCCCTCTTCGCACTTCTCTCTCCCCTCCACTCCCCACACCCCCCTTCATGTGCACGCGCACTAACCCCCCAACCCCCACCCCCAAATCCTTCTCGTCCGTTATTGGCTGGAAAACTGTTTGTTATGTTTCGTGGTGCAGGTTGGCGCAGTTTGTTTTTGTTGCCGTTTGTGGAACCTGGGCTGTCTAGAGAGACTGCGTTTTTTTTACAGTGTGTTCAGGGGACAGGCAGCTAGCAGATAGTGAGGAGATGTTTGCTGTATGTGACAAAAAAATGTTGTAGCCCAAACAACGCGTGGCATCGCTTAGAGCACCTTCAAGGGAGCAGAGGACTGTAAATATGAAAGCATGTGAATCGCTGGCCCTCGCAGACGCTCCAGCATCTTTCATTTATAGAATCAGACTGCGTGATCAGCATCAGCATCAGTCCTTACCCACTGTATGGATAACACACTTTAATGTATTCCAATGGAGATGGAGGTTGGAGGGTGATGGGGTATAAAATAGCATGTGTAGGAAGGCACTGTTTTCCCGCTATGCAGCCTGCCACCCTCACAGCCAGATACCCATTAGTACAGCAGCAGAGGATTGGATGTGCAAATGGTCCCATGGATTAGAGCGCTAATGCATTTAGTAGAGGGGGCTCCACAATCTCTTTATTGCTGCTGCTGCTGTGTGTATGCTTGTGTGTGTGTGTGTGTGTGTGTGTGTGTGTGTGTGTGTGTGTGTTGAGGTTCGTGCAGGGGAGATATACCCAGTCCCTTTGTGGAGCATGAGAGATTTAGGGTAAGTGAGTAGATAGGGGCAGGGATGCCACAGCCACACTGATGCAATACACACACACACACACACACACACACACACACACACACACACACACACACACACACACGTGTGTGGTGTTATTAAAACTCAGCATGGAAATGAGATCTTTCCCGAAAGAGGCGCAGACTGCAGCCCTACTAATCTAATTAATCAGCGTCTGGGATTTTTCATTTTCTTCTGCCCTTTTTTTCTGTCCCTCTTTGTTGCTCTCCAGTCTTTTCCCTTACTTATCCTTCCTTCTCGGTCTCTTTACCTCACTGCTTTGTGTCTCTCTCCGCTCTAATTTCTGATTTCTCTGATTTGTAATTCACGCCCAGTCTCGAATGTTTTGGACAGAAATTGACCATGTCATGCGCTTCCTATAACACATCTTATAAAGCCTGCTGTTGGGGAACTGGGTCTAGATGCAGAGAGGAAAGCATACAGTAGCAAGTATGCTCAGAGCTCAATCTGCTGTGACAATGTAGGCCCATACATGCCTCTGCAGCAGGATGGAGGAATGGTGATACAGGATATACCGGGCTTAAGAGGCAACCTGCTACCAGGCCATAAGCCATCTTTCGGCTTTACACGCACAGACCTTGTAGGTGGTCATCAAGCTGTGAGCGAGCAGAATATGAACTCTTCCTCTGTGTTGGTGGTTCGAGTGAGCGTCACATTTGCTGCTTGTGGTTTTTTTTTTTAAAGAGCCAGCCGCCAGGCAGCATGGGAGGGGCCCTGCTTTACTGAAGCGCAGCAGCAGAGTGGGCAACTACAGTACAGCTCTGCGCTATCCGGCACAGTGAGTCAGCTGAGTTGACGCCGGTGGCTGGGCGAATGAATGAATGAGAGAGATAGAGAGAGAGAGAGAGAGAGAGAGAGGAGAACCTGCAGGGTCTGGATACAGAAAGGCGAAGGTGCTATAGTCTGGAGATGCGCGGAGCTGAGAGGCTGACATGGAAACAGCGAAGTGATCGGAGCAAGCTTGTTGACGCATAATCCCGCCCGCCCCGCTGGCACTGGGAGGGGGCAAATCTCGCCAGCCTAAACTCAAATCCTCCACAAGAGATTTACGGAGTGCTGCTGCAGCTGCGGGTTGAGCCACTTTCAAAAAAAAAAAATGCATTTATTTCCCTTTTTTTTTTACCAGCTCTACAGGCGCTCAATGGTGATAGGCTAATGAGCATATTTTTCATATTTTGAGAAGATGCATATGTCTCTGAAGCGGAGGACCTAATAGCACTATCATAATTAAGGTATTTGTGCCACTGTTGGAATCGGCACTGTCACTGCGTCGCGGACGGTGGGCGGTTGGATGCGCCCTGAGGTGTGGACAGGACCTACCCGTACATCATCCCCCCGTCATCATCACCGGTATTTGATCGTGATTGTGTTGATTACACCGGAGATCTGGAGCCATGACAGGCCCCCCGCTGGTCCCACGGCCCGCCTGCTGACTGTGTCGGGCAGGATGGGAGCAGGTCTGCAGCTTTCAGGATCCCGAACCAGCCGATTTATCAATGGAGGAGGAGAGTGACACCCGGAAAATCAACAACAGCTTCCTTCGCGACCACAACTATGCCACCGAAGGTATTTAAACCGATGATGGATGTTGGGGAGGGAGGGGGGGGAGACTCCTTTTAAGCTGTTTTATTTTAGCGGCACAGAAAATAACCTGAGGCTGTAGCTAGAGGGGTGCTAATATCACAGCAAAGACAAGTCACTGCATAGGAAGATTAAAAAAAAATAAACTGAAAAATAACTATTAAGAAAATATCACAGCAAATATGATGTAGCCTAATAGGCCTATTATAAATGGCATGGGTGATAAAATAAAAAAAAAAGAATATATTAGGCTTCATAGTGATGCTGTTAGGCCCATAAAGTGCGTAAATGCAAATGTAATCACCTCGCAGAGACATTTAAGCGGCTATGGGGATATTAGAGGAATATTTCACTCATTTGTCATAAACATGGAGCTTGTGGCTTAGCGTGTGGTGTCAATAGCAGGAGATGATGATGTGGCTTCCCATCATGCCTGCTATTTTAGGATGACCATCCTGACCGAGGGGATTCAGGGCTTTAATCTGCATGGACTATGGGCAGCAGTGGAATAAAGCCTCCTGTACAGCTGCTTCAGCGTCTGAGTCTAGTAAACATGTGATGCAGCACAAAATGATGAATTAATGATGAAAGAAAAAGAAGTGTTTTCCTCATTCTCTGTTAACTCGTTGAAAGAATTAAACAAGAGAAGATGGCCTCATTTTATAATACATTGGAATATGGATCTCTCTCTCTCACACACACACACACACACACACACAAAATGCATATTCTCTTACATGCCCATAACTGGAGCGTTGAACAATAGCTGTTTTGCAGCCCCACAGTTATAAATGCTGCTCCGGCACATGTGTGTGTTTCCTCCTCATTGACCACACAACAGCCCCTTGATGATCAGCCTGTAAACGAATTGATGCGAAATAGTTCCCTTATGTTCCGCCAATCAGCTGCACCAGTCCTCTCCTCTGCAAGCTGCTTCATTGATCAATGATCAACATAAAACATTGATTTAAAGGTAAAAAGCTATCATTAATCTCCTCGGTCCCCATTCACTGATTATAATAGGCCTGACTGCATTTTATTATGCAGAGTGGTTATGAATGTTAACTGCTGTGCTGATATCAGCGCGATAATAAAACCATTGGGAACTGGAACTGATCATACTCATTAAAAACAGACTTGTTTTAAACATGGCTAAACATGTCAATATGCTGTAATGTAATCATACATGATACATTGTCTCTAAATAAATCAAATTACACATCGATGCTTTTTTTCCCCTCAGGTTAATAATATATTTCAATTAACTTCTATGTGCATATGTGGGTGTCTATTTCCTTCTCATTAGTTATTCTGGTTTTAATAAATCATTGTAATCATAACTGCACTTATTCCAAATATACCTAAGCATTTATGTACATTTGGAATAAGTACAGTTAGTAGTCTATATTGTTCAGTTTGACACACGGTTTTATTTGCAGTGTAGTCCGTTTTAATAATAGTCTCTGCAGCACTGGGGCAGCCTTTAATTCTTTCACACCAGACATTTCACCACCCACTTACCACTAGGTTTGGAAATAGAAAATCTGACAAAAAAGAAACATATTTAAAGCTTAAATATGATAGAACATCCCATAATTAAACAACCAAATAGCACATATTTGCAAATGAGCTACAGAATTTGATAGAATGCCATAGTAAGAAATAGAGGGATAAGGAGGGTACATAATGGTGAAGGGTATATGTGGTTGCAGGGTGGATCAGAGCCACACTGTTCCATTCGCCATCAGCTCAGGGTACTGATGCCACTGCGATTTGGAGGAGATAATAAGTCTTATACGCACAGTTTTATCTAGCTGCTTTCCCTCAATGTGTTTTTTTTTTCTTTATTTAAAAAAATGGGCGATCATCATCATTTGCTCCGCTCCTGCTCTTACAGATGACTCCCTGTCACTGCTAAACACACAGTCACTGGTTCAGAGCGAGGAGAAGTGAAGTGGGGGTGGGAGTGATGGATATCTTTGTTTGATGTGTGCGCTGAGATGAAAAACAGTAGGGGATCTTCCTCTTCCTGCTTCTTCCGGTCCCTCTGTCTCACTCTTTCGTTCATTTGATCAGGAGAAAGTGGGTGAGAGTAAATGTGTGTCTCCTTAAAGCAAAGGACTGTCTAGTCTGTGGCCCATCTGCGCTTTTCAAACAAGGAACGTCTACTTTTGTTATGTTTTATTGCTGTAATTTATGACTGATCGTCACACCTCATATACCATGAATGAGTGTGTGTGTGTGTGTGTGTGTGTGTGTTCCCCTTCACTCTATAGCTCCTTCTCTAAAGTGGTATGAAGTCAGTCTGAAGGCAAAGATCATACGGGCTGGTGTGTGGGTCTATTGCCCGTCCTCATAAATCTACCTAAGTGCACATATTCCATCAGGCCCGGTCCATTCAGACCACACACACACACACACACACACACACACACACACACACACACACACACACACGGGTCCCTGATGAGTGGCGGCGAGCTGGTAGGGATTTTCCTCAGGCCGTACTTGCCCACAGCAGCGGGACACTTTAATGATGTCACACTTTAATGATGTCACTCCTGCTGACCTTTGGTTTGTACCAATCCCACGTCTCAGTGGGTCTGTGGGCGGCTACGTTGACCCGGCGTGTGCACATTTGCGAGTAGTCCAAAAAAAGAAAAACATTCTCAACCTTAATGCAAAGTTTCCAGAGACATCATTCTTGTCGAGATGAAAGAAAATGACATTACAGTCTGATTTGCATTCGCTAGCCGCCTCCAGATGACACAATGCTAATGGTGACAGAATGGATGGTGTGTGTGTCTCACTGCAGCTGTGTATATCAGTGCGTGTTGAGTCAATGGACCGTTACGCTCCCGACAACATGGGTCTCAGTTAATTTTCATAATCTGCACCTTGGATGTTCCCATAATGGATGGAATTGTCAAACTACAGCAGTAGAACACCAAGGGGTATACAAATGTAAAGAGCTTCCTCGCTGTGAGGCACGACCTAACCTAATGTCTGCTTTGGTATTGATTTCTGGTCCTTTACAATTTAGCTACCGGAACAGCGACCTAAAAGATCTATTGGTGGGACATGTAATCCCCCACCTTCTCTCCCCTACCCCCCTCTTTCTCTCTATCTCTTCTTGCTTTGCTGCTTATATGTCTGATACACGAGTACAAGCTTGTGTGTGATGTGACCCCTCCAGCCCCGCTGAATACTGATGCAGTCCCGTAACAGAGAGCTCACAGCCTTTATTGCAGCTGCTGATGAGAGCAGAGCACCGCCTATGGTTGCCTGTGCCAAGGCAAACGGCCTGGGGCCACACTTTAGGACCCCGGCATTAAAAAGACTTAGCCCACCATACCCCCAGGTCCCATCCATTATTCACTACGAAACACTCAAAACGCCGAACCCCGCCTCGGCACGTAGCGCAAGAAAGATAATGTCTATATGTGTGTGTATGGGGGTTGGCGTGGGGGTGGCGAATGCTTAATGGCAAGCTGTGAAGTTGGGGCGAGTCACACTCCTTATTCAGCAGCTGCTTTCATCCCCTGATTAGCTTCTTATTAAGTCTGCAGCTCCATGAAAATTTAATGAGAATTTATTAAAGAATACCGTGGTGTTGCTACTGTAGGACGATAACAAAAAATATTCTATTTCTCAACTGGCTTCCTGGCCATTTGAAGTGCTGCTATGATAAATGTACTGTACGCGAGTCATTGGGTGCACGGCTAGCCTGAAGGGTAAGCCGTGTTTGACCTTTTTTTCGGACTTTATAATGGGATACATTTGTAAGTTTTGATAGCTAATACCCGTGTCCTGCCAAGGAAGCGGCGTCACTTCGCAGTCTTTCATGTCGTGGTGATGAGGTCACTGTAGATACAGGATTTCAGTCTGTACCGCCACCATTTAGGCTAATGTTTGATTCCGGGCGTTGAAAACAGGAAGATGAAAGGGATTGCACCAAACAGCACAGACAGACAGAGAGGGAGAGACAGCTTTTGTTTTGGTGGTGGATTATAATTCTATGCATCCCCCCCCCCCCCAGCCTCCCCAACCATCCCCCTCCTACATCTTCAGTTTCTAAGAGAATACCAGATAACAAGCATTTGAAATGATCCCTCTTGGTATTCGTTTTTAGCGCATGCAGGAAACGATCATCACTGATTTAACTGCTTCTCGCCACTTCTTCTCGTTTCGCCCTGTCCTGTGTTGTGTCTGTAGTCGTATGTGTGCCACGACGATGTGCTAATGAAGTGCGAGAAGTGAAGCAGTAACACGTCTCGCCCATTTCACCCTTAACTCCCTGGGGTGTGGGGATGCACACGCACGTACACACACACACACACACACACACACACACACACACACACACACACACACACACGGTCTGATTCTCAAGGGGCTGATTCTGAAGAAACCAGGTTAATTAGCTTGTTCACTCCAGATCTTACAAAGAGTCAAGCTCCTCAGATGAAGAGAGCTGCATTGTGTTCTGTTGCTTTGTGTGCAGCTAATACAGTCTTAATCATTTGGCTGGGCACCGGACCAGTAGGTAGCAAGGTCTATTCAAAATTTCCGATTGATCTCCATTGTCGCTGGTGCGTGCGTACGTGTTCATGTTCCTGGAATGAAAGAAGAAGTGCCGAATCGATACATATGGTTGATTATCATAAAAGGAACGAGACCGGGCCAGTGAAAGAGAGTGCGAGAACGGACATGAATTATCCCCCGGCCTGATCCTTTGACGCAGGCAGCTCAGCACAAGTGCGGTAATCCTCTCCTCTCCATGTCTAGCACTAACAAAGCATTTACACGACACCGTGTTGCGTACGTCCCTTTCTCTACCTGGAATTGCTGCACACCGCTTACGCAACTAGTTTTCCAATACAGTCACGCCATTTTGGGTCTGTCTGTCTTACACAACCCTCCAACGCCACAGGATCAAGCCTCAGTGTGTTTTTTGTTGGTTCTTTTTTTTTCACCCCTGACAGGATTACATGTTGTCTAGAGGTTAGCCGGGGTACTTCTATTTTGGTCTTTGCTGTAGTCTATACTGATGAGACTCACTATAGGATCTTTTATTGACCTACTTACCTACCCAGACTTCCCCCCCCTTCTTTTCTTTCAGTTGGCCCTTTGTGTAATGTGTGATAGATGTTGCATGCGCTGGCGTCTATAAATACATTCAATATCCTCGCTCCCTACCCTGCATTTCTGGCTTCTCGTGCACGCTTTTCATTCCAGAATCAATGCATATCTATGTTTCCATCCAGTTGGTTTGAGTCCTGATTCTATATTGCATGCTGAAGGGGGGGTTATTGCGGGTCAGATCGGTGAATAGAAACAGATAAGAGCCTGTGTTATTTCAGTCGTACGTCCACAGTTACGTACACACACACACACACACACACACACACACATCACAGCAGCAGGCCAACAGGCTTGTCTGTGTTATTACCGGTGATGGATGTGTGTTATCTCGAGCATCTCTCTGATGCATCAAGAAGCGCTGACCTGTCTGTGTCAGACCTGGCTGGCCACAGGATTTATGGGCTTCATCTGGTTATGGTCTGCTGATGAAGCTGTATGTGCGTGTGAGAGAGAGAGAGAGAGAGAGTGTGTGTGTGTGTGTGTGTGTGTGTGTGTGTGTGTGTGTGTGTGTGTGTGTGTGTGTGTGTGTGTGTGTGTGTGTCTGTAAGTACACATTTGATCAGCCTGCTGCTAATTCCAGTCCACCTTGAACCTGCTGATGCTCACGTAATAAAAATGTGATCTGGCGCAAGCCAAAACATTCATCACACACAGCCCGGCCACCTGCGACTCCGCTGCTAATCCGTTCGTTCCCTGTAATGAAAGTTTATCTGAAAACACTGGTTGTTGCCATTAGGACACAATTTTATAAGTGGCTTCGGTTGAATGGATCGCATTGTCTGGTTCGAAAACATTTGCATGATGGAAAAACTCATTTAGGGAAGCATTCCATCACGTTACCCAGAGTTTCAGCTTCACTGGCTCGCCCCGATTTTCCATTTTTTCGAGATGATTGAAGGATGTATCCGTGTGTAAACTCGTTAAATGGCACCCATCAATTACTGTGTCTCCTCAGTGACTTAATGGGTTGATGATGAGAAGAGAGGAAAGAGGTGGAGACAGAAAAAGTATGGAGGACAAAATGAGAGAGAGAGAGAGAGAGAGAGAGAAGCTAAAAAATGCTGACTGCTAAGCCGATTCCATTCGATTCACACCAGTGGCTTTAGCCTGATGGTGTTGGGGAAGACACCATTGTGTGTGTGTGTGTGTGTGTGTGTGTGTGTGTGTGTGTGTGTGTGTGTGTGTGAGTGTGTGCTGGGGGGTTCTGACCATGCAGATAAAAAAAGGGAAATAACTACAGCGTTTTTTTTTTTTTCACTTGCGAGGGTGTATGCGCCAATGATATGGTGTGTCAGTGGGGTACTCCCAGTCTGCAATTAGGTCAGGGTGTTTCTTGTCTGTGGAACATTAATTAGTTTCTAGATTCAAATATGATTAGCAATGGGCCCCCCACCCTAACGCCATTATTAACACATGGCCATTAGAATCTCTCTGGTGTCATCGCTGAATGTTTCTCGTCAACAATTAAATGAAACAAGGGAAGGACACACACACATGCACACACACAAACACACACACACACACACACTCATACGCACATACATTCAAAGACAAGGCGCTTAGTCATTCCCACCATGCACAGCAGCTTTACGTGAAGAGATGAGCCTGTCTACAGGGACTCCATTGTCTGAAGTTGTGTGCTGCATTGAACTGCACACACACTCCAGCCGGGTGCAGTAGCAGGTTTTCGCTCTATTGCAGCACTCTCTCTGTCTGCTAAATTACAGCTAGCATCAGCAACTAAGTCTGAGAGCTATTGGCACACGCACACATATACACCCCTCCGACTGCCGCTAGAGATGGAAACGGTCTCCATAGCAACATTGCCCTCTCCTGTTCAGCGCTCCGCCAGTAGCAGGTCCACAGAGGGCGTGGGGGATACAAAACAACAAGCTTTCTCTTTCTCTTTCTTTCTCTCTCTGTCTAATATTATTGTCACTGTTAAACAAGAGGGCTAGCCTCTGCTGTGGTGTGTGTGTGTGTGTGTGTGTGTGTGTGTGTGTGTGTGTGTGTGTGTGTGTGTGTGTGCGTGCGTGCGTGCGTGCGTGCGTGCGTGCGTGCGTGCGTGCGTGCGTGTGTGTGTAACAGACAGTATGCTATGCCTTTTTAGCCCCTGGCTGTAGAATAATTACAGTCACCATTAGCCTCTCCTAAATCCAGGCAGATGTATGTCTATGAGAAGGGGAGGAAAAGCTACCTTAAGGGTAGGTGTCTGTTATTTACTTTTGGTGAAACTGGAGCTATGCAGAGACACTGAAAAATGTTGGCGATGAAGTATAAATGGAGCAAATATATCGTTTTGCTCTTATGCAGTATTTTTTGTTATCCCGTTGATGTACTGCATAGTTTGAGAGTAAAAATGTGTGCTACACACACACTATATCAGCTGCAAAAGTGAATGCTTTAAAGGGTTAGTATTGTGTTTTGAAATGAAGGAGCAGGAAAGTCACTGAGCAGCACGGGGTCTTGCAGCCAGGAGGAGAGAGGTGAATGGCATTATTAGTGTGGCGGCGGCATCCTTTAAAAAGCAGGAGTGCAATTAAATGACAGATTGGCTCACTTCAGCCAGACAAGGGGCTGAATTAGTGGATATCATGCAGTGACTCGTTCAGTGGCTTCTCCTAACCCATATTTCACCAAACTAGGGAATCTGTGCCGGAGAGTCCTATGTGGGTTTGTCACGAGATTCCCCTTCCAATCCCCTGACATATTTTTTTTTCCCCCCCAGAAGTCACTCTACCAGATCTTACGGAAAGGTCTTTCTTTCTGTCTGACTGATACCTTGACAGCTACGTGCACGTCCTCACTGACATTTTCTCCCCCCTCCCTCTCTCTGTTCTGCTTCCTGTGTTGCAGCTGACATTATCTCAACGGTTGAGTTTAACTCATCGGGGGAGCTGTTGGCCACCGGGGATAAAGGAGGCAGAGTGGTTGTCTTCCAAAGGGAGCAGGAGGTAGGAAATGCCAACAATGCAACACTAATTATGCTCCCCTTCTGCTGAGAGAATTTGACAGCCTTGGAACATTACAGTGGGATTGTTTGCTTTTAGATAACTAGGTAGTAAAAAGGTTTATTTGAAAATGGTTTCTCACTGGATATACAGCAGTAAAAGATCTTGAAACCACAAACAAAAATCTAGCAGTAGCTTTGGTGGAGCCATCATTATAAACTCATCATGTTCAATTGAGAAGCATTGTTTAAGACCACCAAAATGTATTCTGAATTCCAGTTAAATTGGTCAAGATTTCTTTATGCTAAATCACAGGGGAATATGTGCAAATGGTGCAGTGCACATCTAGAATTGTACATTTCATGTAATGGGGCAGCCATAATAGTGAATAAAAATGTACCATAAACTGTAGCTGCTATGGAGTGCTAGAAAAAGCAGATAATATTAATATGTACAGTATACATATATGTGTGTGTGTGTGTGTGTGTATGTGTGTCTGTGTGTGTGTGTGTGTGTGTGTGTGTGTGTGTGTGTGTGTGTGTGTGTGTAATGGTGTTGACCAGTGTCAAAAACGAGAGAAATAATCTTCAGCCTTGCTAGCGGCTCTGTGAGCTTATAGCACAACTAAAGCTAAATGCTAACATCAGCATGCTAATTAGCTGTTGTTTTTTAGCAAATACAATGTTTACCATGACCACCATCTTAGTTTGGCATGCTAATATTGGCTCATTAGGACTAAACACAAAGTAAAGCTGAGGCTGAGGAGAATGTCATTAGGTATGTGGTCATAAACCAAAGTATTGGACACATAGGCCTGTAACAAATACTACTTAATTGTCTATTAGCAATTTCTTTACATACTGTAATTGCATTTTCTTTGTTTAACCGCAATAACTTGCTAACATAAGCTAAGGTCTGGAAAAATATATTATACGGAACTATTGTCAAATTTATGTTCATTTAAGAAAGAAATACAACGGCGTGGTTTACTTCATAGGCTGTGTACCTGTGTTACTACATTATCTGGGTCACATGACAGTGATTTAACCAAAATGTGTAGCCTGGGATTCATTAAAAACTTTAACTTGTTTGCAAAAGTAATAAATTAAATATTTTCAAATTTGACTGAAAGATAAAAATTATATTGTTAATCGCAACCATTTCTGAGACAATTAATTCTATAGCAAAATTTGGAATTGTTACAGGCCTATGGACACATCTGATGAGGGCTCGAGATGAAAAGTCATGGGATCAGAGCCAGCATGGCTAAAATATCTTATCTCACTTCTACTTAAGGGGAAGAACAAACTTGTGGGAACCGCTATTGAATCTTGTAGAGTTATCAGCAAACAGGCCAAACTCTCACTGTGTTTCTCTTCTTGCAGAGTAAGAGCCAGCCCCAACGTCGGGGGGAGTACAATGTTTACAGCACATTCCAGAGCCACGAGCCGGAGTTTGACTACCTGAAGAGTTTGGAGATTGAGGAGAAGATCAACAAGATCAAATGGCTTCCTCAGCAGAACGCCGCCTACTTTCTGCTCTCCACCAACGGTAAGGCAGTTAGCTAAGGGTGGCCCTGGGTACCGTAGGAGCGTCGTGAGTGGCAAAATGGTCCATGGAACCATTAATCTGTCATGAGAGTGTGTTTGAATGTGGGCAGAGTGTTGTTGTTACTTAATAACAGTGTCAAGTAAAGGCACGATTCATGCCTCCTATTGCAGAATGGTCAGATACACAGCTGATGGAAGAGGAGACGTTATTAATATCACATGAACATGTCTTTGACTGTTAGCGTGGTGTTTCGCTTGGCTGAGCAAGAGCCACCAGCAGACGCATTTCAGATTGAAAACTTCATGCACGGCTGCCACAGCGCACACACACACACACACACACACACACACACACACACACACACACACACACACACACACACACACACACACACACACACACACACACACACACACACACACAGAGACATACACATATCAAAGCATGTGCCAACACACACCATACATTCACGCTAGCTCAAACAGACACACACACACACACACACACACACACACACATCAGCAGAGAGACGTCTTGCAGATTGCTGGCTTCATGCATGGCTGCTACAGAAGTGCTAGCGGTGGCTGGAGCAGATGGTGGAGAGTCCTGTGGCGATGGCCTCGCTGCTCTGACACCAATATTCTCAGCGGAAATTAAAAGGGAGAAAAAAAAAGAGGCAACAACCTGACTGCTGAATCCACCTCACTAGGCCGAGAAGACGAGATGTAACTGGTGTTTGTGCGATGCCGAATTGAAAAGCGCCCAGATGGCTTTTTCAGGGGGAGCGTATACTGCAGCCGGGTAATGTAGTCAACATGTAGATTGATATCAGGGACATCAAAACGTACACAGGATTCGCAATTCATCATTCCTGCTGGCTCCTGCCCAGCTCCATGCCAGATCGGCCACCCCGCATCCATCTTGTATCTGAGATTCACTGTAGTGAGCCATGATCTAACTGTATTCTGTGTTTGTGTGTGTGTGTGTGTGATTCTGTGTTTGCGTGTGTGATGTATCCATTTCAGACAAGACGGTGAAGCTGTGGAAAATCAGCGAGAGAGACAAGCGTCCAGAGGGCTACAACCTGAAGGATGACGACGGACGGATCAGAGACCCGTCGACCATCACCTCGCTACGGGTAAGGGGGGGGGTCACACAAAACTATCGCTTCCAACGGCACACAAAATGGCGCATGGAGTCAGGTGAACGGCTCTATGTTGTCTTGCTGTTGTGTCAGCATTTCAGTTTGGCTCAGGGGCAAATACCAGGTTATAATTTGAAGACATGGACAATTATAGAAAAGTCCAGATTATTTCTTGAATGAAAAAAAAAAAAAAAAAACTTTGAAAGTTTGAAGCTAGAGCCAACAGCCAGTTAGCATGGCTTTAGCATGATGATTGAAAACGAGGAAACAGCTAGCCTTGCCCCACTACAGGTAAGAAATTCTGCCTACTAGAACCACTAAAACTTACGAATAAACATGTTACAGTCTATAAAACCCTATAAACACAACTTTGTTATCAAACTGGATGTGATGTTCTAATTAATTTGCTTTTTTTTTTGCAATTTTGTTACCTTTGAAAACAGGCCCGCTGGCCATTTCCCCTTTTTTCCAAACTTTATGCTAAACTAAGGTAACGACTGCTGTAGATTATTGAATTTGCAGATATGAGCGTGGTATCAGTCTTCTCATCTCAGAAAGCACATATTCCAAAATATAAAGGTTCAGGAAAATGATAATCGTCATGTGAATTGGAAGGCCAAAGGGGCCAACGTTTTGAAAGGACCGGTCTTTCTTAGGCATTTCGATAATAGACTTTTTTACAGCAGACATTTTGACTCGTCATAGCAGCAAAAGCACAGGTGTTACTTTTTTAACAATGGCTCTGTCCCAGTTAACCAATGACAGAGTGACAGTAAACCGGCATGCACAGCAGAAGCGAAATGGAATCCAGCCATCATTAATTTTATAATTAACATCTGTGCTTTTCCTACTGTGACGGTGCTGTCTAAATGTTTGACAAAGGTCTATCGTCAGTTTGCACATTGAGTAGTCTGAAGTCTGAAATGGTAAAGCTCAGATAAGCTGATTAAATCGAAATTTCGCATTCAGCCGTTATGCTATGATAGCCTTTAATCCTACATAAACGTCTTAGCAATGCATGCTGTATGTCTGTACTGTATCTGTTAAAGTTCAAGTCAAGACACAGTGTTCCCCATATTATATCCCCGTATAAGTTCACTTATACTGTACTTACACTTCACAATACTGACCAGATAAACGACACTCCAGAAAATACACAGTCGTTGGACAATTTTGAACTTACACTTAAGAAAGTGAGAATGAGTGATCGATATGTGCACTGAGGTGAAGACCATGCAGGGATCATCCTCTCTGTCTATCCCCCTCCTCTCCCCTCTCTCTGTCTGTCATTCTTATCACTCCACTACCTCTTTAATTTTCACACAAAGCAGGCAGGCACATAGGACAGATTGCGTGTGTGCGTGCGTGCGTGTATATGTGTGTGTGTCTGCCATAGTAGATTAGTGCTGTGTTCAGCGTGTCTGTCCCTCTTTGTCTGGCTGGCCAGGGGATCATAGCAACCTGGAGGACAGGCCGGGACTGTGGCAATCCTGTTTAGAGGCTGTGAAATCTGTGCATGGGGGAGAAAGCGATGAGGAAAGGGAAGAGCTTGAAAAAAAATCATTCCAAAATGTAGCTCAAGAAGAAAAATAAATCTCTTTTTTGTATCATGTAAAGTATAATAAATGAATCACAGAGTAGTTGTTGCTTTTTAAAGCAGACATATCTCAATTTAAAATCTTCTGTTTTACATACTATGAGGGAATTAATCTATTAGGTCATTTCAAAAGGTGCAGGAGCAAGCTAAACAGTGTAACTGTCAGTGTTGGGGGTTATGGGTTAATACGGTCCGTGGTGTTTTGGACGGCCAGTGAAAGACATGGAAATGAAGTGACACCCATGGAGATACAGCAGCCTGCTGGGCTGCCATGTCTCTCTGTCAGTGCCAGCGACGGACGAGAGAAAAAGGGAAGAAGCAGTCGATTTGTTCTCCTCTCTCGCTCCCCTCCCTTCTCTCTTTGTCTGGGTTTTATCTGGCCAACGGGGGGCTGCATGCAGACTGGTGCAGGGCTTCTTTGAAGCCCGAGAAGCACGGTTTGTGTGTGTGTGTGTGTGTGTGTGTGTGTGTGTGTGTGTGTGTGTGTGTGTGTGTGTGTGTGTGTGTTTGTGTGTGTGTGTGTGTGTGTGTGAGAGAGCTCGTCTTAATTCTGCTGGAGAGTTCAGTTATCATTCCTCAGCAGGGCCTAGCGATGCCCTCAGGCCATCTCTCTTTCCACCTCCGCCTTGGTTTTCTCTCTTTTCTTACTTTTTCTACACACAAAGAAGAGAACGAGAGGTGTGACTTCTTCAGCACTTACATGAGAGAAAGACTGGGGGCGGGGGGGAGGGGGGGCAGGCATGATCTCCGAGTAGCCGTGTAGCAAACAGATATTCACAGTCTGATTGAACCGGCTCATCAAACAGACCCTCAGTCACTGTCTCTGTTTCATTAAGATTTGTAAATGTCATATGAATCCCTGGAGTCACACACACACACACACACACACACACACACACACACACACACACACACACACACACACACACACACACACACACACACACACACACACACACACACACACACACAATTCATGCACACAAGCAATGTAGATGTGCAAGCATGTACATCACACATACACAGATTAATATCTAAGAAGGCCTCGAGGAAACCAGCATCAAAAGCTTTCAAGATGGGTTTCCTGCATATTTTCTGTTTCTTTACGTGTCATTTTACCCCTCCCTTACTGACCTGTTTTCACCAATAGGTGCCGGTGCTGCAGCCCATGGACTTGATGGTTGAGGCTACAGCCAGGCGTGTATTCAGCAATGCCCACACCTACCACATCAACTCCATCTCTGTCAACTCGGACCTTCAGACGTACATCTCCACCGACGACCTCAGGGTGAACCTGTGGAACCTGGAGATCACCGATCGCAGCTTCAGTATCCTCTCACTCGGGTCTTCTATGTTTAGGAACTAAAGGATGTGGGGGGGGGGGAAAGGGAGTGAAAAGTACCATGTTATTGAAATCCGTTTGTCAAGAAAACGTGACACTTTTTTCAGAGCTAAAATTGAGGGCTTTGGCCTTCACACTGTTACAGTAGCTGCCTAAAAGTTGGGGTCGTTCCTTAGCGCCTGTCCCTCAGACATTGTGGACATCAAGCCAGCCAACATGGAGGAGCTGACGGAGGTGATCACTTCAGCAGAGTTCCATCCCCAGCAGTGTCACACCTTTGCCTACAGCAGCAGCAAGGGCTCAATACGCCTCTGTGATATGAGAGAGGCTGCACTCTGCGACAAACACTGCAAATGTGAGTACAAGTAGAGTGCTGGAAAGAGCCAACAGTTAACTGTTATTTTTATTCTATGGTGCTTCATTGGGTTTATCGGTTTATCAGTAGTAGCAGGACTAAAGTCCAAGGGGGTAAGCGAGCATCCGGAAAGCGTACCTCCTATGGGGAGACTCTTAGGCTAACAAGCCATCACCTGCCATTATCATTCCATTGACTCCCATTCATTTTGGCGCCACTTTGACAGCGAATAACTTTACATCTGAAGCGTTTAAAGACTCTATTTGTCCATTGTTTATTTCTAAAGAAACACGACTGTATAAAAGGCTCCATTACCTTGTATCTCCCGTTATGGCTCCGTAGTAGACGTTTTTGTAAAAATAGGCTAACGATTGTGTCATAGCCACGCAACTGTCTGTCGCACAGTAGAGAAATTACCGTACAGTCAGGAGAAGCTCGCAGGCAGTTTCGACTTACATTAGCGGTTTAAGTTTAATTACTAATGTTAACTAGCATGTAAGTTAGCAATAATTAGCCTGTGCCCATGTTATCTCCTAACATACTACAGGCCAAAAGTTTGGACACACCTTCTCATTCAACGTGTTTCTTTATTTTCATGACTATTTACATTGTCGATTCTCACTGAAGGCATCAAAACTATGAATGAACACATATGGAATTATGTACTTAACAAAAAAGTGTGAAATAACTAAAAACATGTCTTATATTTTAGATTCTTCAAAGTAGCCACCCTTTGCTTTTTTTGATAGCGCTGCAAACCCTTGGTGTTCTCTCAATGAGCTTCATGAGGTAGTCACCTGAAATGGTTTTCACTTCACAGGTGTGCTTAGTCAGGGTTAATTAGTGGAATTTTTTTCCCTTATTAATAAAAAAGCAAAGGGTGGCTACTTTCAGTTTCAGTTTCAGTTATTTCACACTTTTTTGTTAAGTACATAATTCCATATGTGTTCATTCATAGTTTTGATGCCTTCAGTGAGAATCTACAATGTAAATAGTCATGAAAATAAAAAGGAAACACATTGAATGAGAAGGTGTGTCCAAACTTTTGGCCTGTACTGTATACCTACGCCCTCCGTCTCTGCAAGATTCAGAATGATTGAGATTTCTCTTGGCACAGCTACCAGAAGACTTACAACTTTCAGACAGGTTGCTCACGTCACATCTACATCGTCTCTCTCAGTTGGAGGCTGCGCAGTAACGCTCAGCGCTCACCGGAACAGTGCTTCTAATATTCTTCACTGGTCTCAGTGGAAGTCTATGGCGTTGCTGTGTCCATTCTTTTACTATCTCTAATGTAAAGTCATGAGTCAAATTCCTCTTGCAAAACCCCACCACTATATTATGACTCGTCACCAAAAATGCTGTAAAACTCAAGCAGAATAATTCTCTCTTTATTAATTTACGGTTTTATATTCTGTAATTTCTATGCTCCTATTCTACCAAGCATCTCCGTAGCAAGCAACTGCATTAAATTGCCCTTGCTGAGATAAATAGTTGCATTGAATAGAATTGAAATGAAACACGGAATCCCTTTATTTAGTTTAACTGATTATTTACTCTCTTGAAACAGTCCAATTTAAATATTAGTCTTAACCCTTGTGTGGTCCTTCGGGTCCCAGTGACCCGAAGGACAACACAAGGATTATGTACTTCCCTTTACTTTGTTGAGAATTGCTCTCTAAACCCTGTTTCTTGTAAAGTAAGTAAGTAAAGTTTATTTCTAGAACACATTTAAACACAGTTTAAGCTGACCAAAATGCTGTACAAACAAGAACTAAGGTGCTGTATTAA